>NW_027672416.1:0-94047 GCF_964165515.1 Mesoplodon bidens
TACGGCTGGTGGTGGGTTTGCGTTCAGGGCTAGGGTTAGGGTTAGGGAACGGCAAGGCTTAGGGCACAGGTCAGGGTACGGAAACGCGGGAGGGTAAGTCTACGTGCTGTTGCACGGGTCAGTGCCAGAGTACAGGCCAGGGGTAGGCAATGGCGTAGGGTAAGGTGTAGGGCTGGTGGTGGGTTTCCATTCCGGGCTAGGGTTAGGGTTAGGGAACGGCAAGGCTTAGGGCACAGGTGAGGGTACGGAAACGTGGGAGGGTCAGGCTACGTGCTGACGCACGGGTCAGTGCCAGCGTACGGGCCAGGAGTAGGCAACGGCGTAAGGTAAGATGTAGGGCTGGTGGTTGGTTTCCTTTCCAGGCTAGGGTTAGTGTTAGGGAACGGCAAGGCTTAGGGCACAGGTTAGGGTACGGAAACGCGGGAGGGTAAGGCTACGTGCTGATGCACGGATCAGTGCCAGAGTACAAGCCAGGAGTAGGCACCGGCGTAGGGTAAAGTGTAGGGATGGTGGTGGGTTTCTGTTCCGGGCTAGTGTTAGGGTTAGAGAATGGCAAGGCTTAGGGCACAGGTGAGGGTACGGAAACGTGGGTGGGGCAGGCTACGTGCTGACGCACGGGTCAGTGCCAGCGTACGGGCCAGGAGTAGGCAACGGCGTAAGGTAAGGTGTAGGGCTGGTGGTTGGTTTCCGTTCCAGGCTAGGGTTACGGTTATGGAACAGCAATTCCTAGGGCACAGGTGAGGGTACGGAAACGTGGGAGGGTCGGGCTACGTGCTGACGCACGGGTTAGTGCCAGCGTACGGGCCAGGAGTAGGCAACGGCGTTGGATAAAGTGTAGGGCTGGTGGTGGGTTTCCATTCCGGGCTAGGGTTAGGGTTAGGGAACGGCAAGGTTTAGGGCACAGGTGAGGGCACGGAAACGTGGGAGGGTCAGGCTACGTGCTGATGCACGGTTCAGTGCCAGCGTACGGGCCAGGAGCAGGGTACGGCGTAAGTTAAGGTGTAGGGCTTTGGTTGATTTCCGTTCCAGGCTAGGGTTAGGGTTAGGGAATGGCAAGGCTTAGGGCATATGTGAGGGTACGGAAACGTGGGAGGGTCGGGCTACGTGCTGACGCACGGGTCAGTGCCAGCGTACGGGCCAGGTGTAGGCAACGGCGTAGGATAAAGTGTAGGGCTGGAGGTGGATTTGCGTTCTGGGCTAGGGTTAGGGTTAGGGAACGGCAAGGCTTAGGGCACAGGTGAGGGTACGGAAACGTGGGAGGGTGAGGCTACGTGCTGACGCATGGGTCCGTGCCAGCATACAGGCCAGGAGTAGGCAACGGCGTAAGGTAAGGTGAAGGGCTTGTGGTTGATTTCCGTTCCCGGCTAGGGTTAGGGTTAGGGAACGGCAAGGCTTAGGGCACAGGTGAGGGTATGGAAACGTGGGAGGGTCAGGCTACGTGCTGACACACGGGTCAGTGCCAGCGTACGGGCCAGGAGTAGGCAACGGCGTAGGATAAAGTGTACGGCTGGTGGTGGATTTGCGTTCAGGGCTAGGGTTAGGGTTAGGAAACGGCAAGGCTTAGGGCACAGGTGAGTGTTCGGAAACGTGGGAGGGTCAGGCTACGTGCTGACGCACGGGTCTGTGCCAGAGTTCAGGCCAGGAGTAGGCAACGGCGTAGGGTAAGGTGTAGGGCTGGTGGTGGGTTTCCATTCCGGGCTAGGGTTAGGGTTAGGGAACGGCAAGGCTTAGGGCACAGGTGAGGGTACGGAAACGTGGGAGGGTCAGGCTACGTGCTGACTCACGGTTCAGTGCCAGCGTACGGGCCAGGAATAGGGTACGGCGTAAGGTAAGGTGTAGGGCTGGTGGTGGGTTTCTATTCCGGGCTAGGGTTAGGGTTAGGGAACGGCAAGGCTTAGGGCACAGGTGAGGGTACGGAAACGTGGGAGGGTCAGGCTACGTGCTGACTCACGGTTCAGTGCCAGCGTACGGGCCAGGAATAGGGTACGGCGTAAGGTAAGGTGTAGGGCTGGTGGTGGGTTTCTATTCCGGGCTAGGGTTAGGGTTAGGGAACGGCAAGGTTTAGGTCACAGGTGAGGGCATGGAAACGTGGGAGGGTCAGGCTACGTGCTGACGCTCGGTTCAGTGCCAGCGTACGGGCCAGGAGCAGGGTAAGGCGTAAGTTAAGGTGTAGGGCTTTTGTTGATTTCCGTTCCAGGCTAGGGTTAGGGTTAGGGAACGGCAAGGCTTAGGGCACATGGGAGGGTACGGAAACGTGGGAGGGTCGGGCTACGTGCTGACGCACGGGTCAGTGCCAGCGTACGGGCCAGGAGTAGGCAACGGCGTAGGATAAAGTGTAGGACTGGAGGTGGATTTGCGTTCTGGGCTAGGGTTAGGGTTAGGGAACGGCAAGGCTTAGGGCACAGGTGAGGGTACGGAAACGTGGGAGGGTGAGCCTACGTGCTGACGCACGGGTCCGTGCCAGCATACAGGCCAGGAGTAGGCAACGGCGTAAGGTAAGGTGAAGGGCTTGTGGTTGATTTCCGTTCCCGGCTAGGGTTAGGGTTAGGGAACGGCAAGGCTTAGGGCACAGGTGAGTGTATGGAAACGTGGGAGGGTCAGGCTACGTGCTGACGCACGGGTCAGTGCCAGCGTACGGGCCAGGAGTAGGCAACGGCGTAGGATAAAGTGTACGGCTGGTGGTGGATTTGCGTTCAGGGCTAGGGTTAGGGTTAGGGAACGGCAAGGCTTAGGGCACAGGTCAGTGTACGGAAACGCGGGAGGGTAAGTCTACGTGCTGATGCACGGGTCAGTGCCAGAGTACAGGCCAGGAGTAGGCAACGGCGTAGGGTAAGGTGTAGGGCTGGTGGTGGGTTTCCATTCCGGGCTAGGGTTAGGGTTAGGGAACGGCAAGGCTTAGGGCACAGGTGAGGGTACGGAAACGTGGGAGGGTCAGGCTACGTGCTGACGCACGGGTCAGTGCCAGCGTACGGGCCAGGAGTAGGCAACGGCGTAAGGTAAGATGTAGGGCTGGTGGTTGGTTTCCTTTCCAGGCTAGGGTTAGTGTTAGGGAACGGCAAGGCTTAGGGCACAGGTTAGGGTACGGAAACGCGGGAGGGTAAGGCTACGTGCTGATGCACGGATCAGTGCCAGAGTACATGCCAGGAGTAGGCAACGGCGTAGGGTAAAGTGTAGGGATGGTGGTGGGTTTCTGTTCCGGGCTAGTGTTAGGGTTAGAGAATGGCAAGGCTTAGGGCACAGGTGAGGGTACGGAAACGTGGGTGGGTCAGGCTACGTGCTGACGCACGTGTCAGTTCCAGCGTACGGGCCAGGAGTAGGCAACGGCGTAAGGTAAGGTGTAGGGCTGGTGGTTGGTTTCCGTTCCAGGCTAGGGTTACGGTTATGGAACAGCAATTCTTAGGGCACAGGTGAGGGTACGGAAACGTGGGAGGGTCGGGCTACGTGCTGACGCACGGGTTAGTGCCAGCGTACGGGCCAGGAGTAGGCAACGGCGTTGGATAAAGTGTAGGGCTGGTGGTGGGTTTCCATTCCGGGCTAGGGTTAGGGTTAGGGAACGGCAAGGCTTAGGGCACAGGTGAGGGTACGGAAACGTGGGAGGGTCAGGCTACGTGCTGACACACGGGTCAGTGCCAGCGTACGGGACAGGAGTAGAGTATGGCGTAAGGTAAGGTGTAGGGCTAGTGGTGGGTTTGTATTCCGGGCTAGGGTTAGGGTTAGGGAACGGCAAGGTTTAGGGCACAGGTGAGGGCACGGAAACGTGGGAGGGTCAGGCTACGTGCTGACGCACGGTTCAGTGCCAGCGTACGGGCCAGGAGCAGGGTACGGCGTAAGTTAAGGTGTAGGGCTTTGGTTGATTTCCGTTCCAGGCTAGGGTTAGGGTTAGGGAATGGCAAGGCTTAGGGCATATGTGAGGGTACGGAAACGTGGGAGGGTCGGGCTACGTGCTGACGCACGGGTCAGTGCCAGCGTACGGGCCAGGAGTAGGCAACGGCGTAGGATAAAGTGTAGGGCTGGAGGTGGATTTGCGTTCTGGGCTAGGGTTAGGGTTAGGGAACGGCAAGGCTTAGGGCACAGGTGAGGGTACGGAAACGTGGGAGGGTGAGGCTACGTGCTGACGCATGGGTCCGTGCCAGCATACAGGCCAGGAGTAGGCAACGGCGTAAGGTAAGGTGAAGGGCTTGTGGTTGATTTCCGTTCCCGGCTAGGGTTAGGGTTAGGGAACGGCAAGGCTTAGGGCACAGGTGAGGGTATGGAAACGTGGGAGGGTCAGGCTACGTGCTGACACACGGGTCAGTGCCAGCGTACGGGCCAGGAGTAGGCAACGGCGTAGGATAAAGTGTACGGCTGGTGGTGGATTTGCGTTCAGGGCTAGGGTTAAGGTTTGGAAACGGCAAGGCTTAGGGCACAGGTGAGGGTTCGGAAACGTGGGAGGGTCAGGCTACGTGCTGACGCACGGGTCAGTGCCAGAGTTCAGGCCAGGAGTAGGCAACGGCGTAGGGTAAGGTGTAGGGCTGGTGGTGGGTTTCCATTCCGGGCTAGGGTTAGGGTTAGGGAACGGCAAGGCTTAGGGCACAGGTGAGGGTACGGAAACGTGGGAGGGTCAGGCTTCGTGCTGACTCACGGTTCAGTGCCAGCGTACGGGCCAGGAATAGGGTACGGCGTAAGGTAAGGTGTAGGGCTGGTGGTGGGTTTCTATTCCGGGCTAGGGTTAGGGTTAGGGAACGGCAAGGCTTAGGGCACAGGTGAGGGTACGGAAACGTGGGAGGGTCAGGCTACGTGCTGACTCACGGTTCAGTGCCAGCGTACGGGCCAGGAATAGGTTACGGCGTAAGGTAAGGTGTAGGGCTGGTGGTGGGTTTCTATTCCGGGCTAGGGTTAGGGTTAGGGAACGGCAAGGTTTAGGTCACAGGTGTGGGCATGGAAACGTGGGAGGGTCAGGCTACGTGCTGACGCTCGGTTCAGTGCCAGCGTACGGGCCAGGAGCAGGGTACGGCGTAAGTTAAGGTGTAGGGCTTTTGTTGATTTCCGTTCCAGGCTAGGGTTAGGGTTAGGGAACGGCAAGGCTTAGGGCACATGGGAGGGTACGGAAACGTGTGAGGGTCGGGCTACGTGCTGATGCACGGGTCAGTGCCAGCGTACGGGCCAGGAGTAGGCAACGGCGTAGGATAAAGTGTAGGACTGGAGGTGGATTTGCGTTCTGGGCTAGGGTTAGGGTTAGGGAACGGCAAGGCTTAGGGCACAGGTGAGGTTACGGAAACGTTGGAGGGTGAGCCTACGTGCTGACGCACGGGTCCGTGCCAGAGTACAGGCCAGGAGTAGGCAACGGCGTAGGGTAAGGTGTAGGGCTGGTGGTGGGTTTCCATTCCGGGCTAGGGTTAGGGTTAGGGAACGGCAAGGCTTAGGGCACAGGTGAGGGTACGGAAACGTGGGAGGGTCAGGCTACGTGCTGACGCACGGGTCAGTGCCAGCGTACGGGCCAGGAGTAGGCAACGGCGTAAGGTAAGATGTAGGGCTGGTGGTTGGTTTCCTTTCCAGGCTAGGGTTAGTGTTAGGGAACGGCAAGGCTTAGGGCACAGGTTAGGGTACGGAAACGCGGGAGGGTAAGGCTACGTGCTGATGCTCGGATCAGTGCCAGAGTACAAGCCAGGAGTAGGCAACGGCGTAGGGTAAAGTGTAGGGATGGTGGTGGGTTTCTGTTCCGGGCTAGTGTTAGGGTTAGAGAATGGCAAGGCTTAGGGCAGAGGTGAGGGTACGGAAACGTGGGTGGGTCAGGCTACGTGCTGACGCACGGGTCAGTGCCAGCGTACAGGCCAGGAGTAGGCAACGGCGTAAGGTAAGGTGTAGGGCTGGTGGTTGGTTTCCGTTCCAGGCTAGGGTTACGGTTATGGAACAGCAATTCTTAGGGCACAGGTGAGGGTACGGAAACGTGGGAGGGTCGGGCTACGTGCTGACGCACGGGTTAGTGCCAGCGTACGGGCCAGGAGTAGGCAACGGCGTTGGATAAAGTGTAGGGCTGGTGGTGGGTTTCCATTCCGGGCTAGGGTTAGGGTTAGGGAACGGCAAGGCTTAGGGCACAGGTGAGGGTACGGAAACGTGGGAGGGTCAGGCTACGTGCTGACACACGGGTCAGTGCCAGCGTACGGGACAGGAGTAGAGTACGGCATAAGGTAAGGTGTAGGGCTGGTGGTGGGTTTGTATTCCGGGCTAGGGTTAGGGTTAGGGAACGGCAAGGTTTAGGGCACAGGTGAGGGCACGGAAACGTGGGAGGGTCAGGCTACGTGCTGACGCACGGTTCAGTGCCAGCGTACGGGCCAGGAGCAGGGTACGGCGTAAGTTAAGGTGTAGGGCTTTGGTTGATTTCCGTTCCAGGCTAGGGTTAGGGTTAGGGAATGGCAAGGCTTAGGGCATATGTGAGGGTACGGAAACGTGGGAGGGTCGGGCTACGTGCTGACGCACGGGTCAGTGCCAGCGTACGGGCCAGGAGTAGGCAACGGCGTAGGATAAAGTGTAGGGCTGGAGGTGGATTTGCGTTCTGGGCTAGGGTTAGGGTTAGGGAACGGCAAGGCTTAGGGCACAGGTGAGGGTACGGAAACGTGGGAGGGTGAGGCTACGTGCTGACGCATGGGTCCGTGCCAGCATACAGGCCAGGAGTAGGCAACGGCGTAAGGTAAGGTGAAGGGCTTGTGGTTGATTTCCGTTCCCGGCTAGGGTTAGGGTTAGGGAACGGCAAGGCTTAGGGCACAGGTGAGGGTATGGAAACGTGGGAGGGTCAGGCTACGTGCTGACACACGGGTCAGTGCCAGCGTACGGGCCAGGAGTAGGCAACGGCGTAGGATAAAGTGTACGGCTCGTGGTGGATTTGCGTTCAGGGCTAGGGTTAGGGTTAGGAAACGGCAAGGCTTAGGGCACAGGTGAGGGTTCGGAAACGTGGGAGGGTCAGGCTACGTGCTGACGCACGGGTCAGTGCCAGAGTTCAGGCCAGGAGTAGGCAACGGCGTAGGGTAAGGTGTAGGGCTGGTGGTGGGTTTCCATTCCGGGCTAGGGTTAGGGTTAGGGAACGGCAAGGCTTAGGGCACAGGTGAGGGTACGGAAACGTGGGAGGGTCAGGCTACGTGCTGACTCACGGTTCAGTGCCAGCGTACGGGCCAGGAATAGGGTACGGCGTAAGGTAAGGTGTAGGGCTGGTGGTGGGTTTCTATTCCGGGCTAGGGTTAGGGTTAGGGAACGGCAAGGCTTAGGGCACAGGTGAGGGTACGGAAAAGTGGGTGGGTCAGGCTACGTGCTGACGCACGGGTCAGTGCCAGCGTACGGGCCAGGAGTAGGCAACGGCGTAAGGTAAGGTGTAGGGCTGGTTGTTGGTTTCCGTTCAAGGCTAGGGTTAGGGTTAGGGAACGGCAAGGGTTAGGGAACAGGTGAGGGTACAGAAACGTGGGAGGGTCGGGCTACGTGCTGACGCACGTGTTAATGCCAGCGTACGGGCCATGAGTAGGCAACGGCGTTGGATAAAGTGTAGGGCTGGTGGTGGGTTTCTGTTCCGGGCTAGGGTTAGGGTTAGGGAACGGCAAGGCTTAGGGCACAGGTGAGGGTACGGAAACGTGGGAGGGTCAGGCTACCTGCTGACGCATGGGTCCGTGCCAGCGTACGGGCCAGGAGTGGGCAACGGCGTAAGGTAAGGTGTAGGGCTTGTGGTTGATTTCTGTTCCGGGCTAGGGTTAGGGTTAGGGAACGGCAAGGCTTAGGGCACAGGTGAGGGTACGGAAACGTGGGAGGGTCAGGCTACATGCTGACGCACGGGTCACTGCCAGAGTACGGGTCAGGAGTAGGGTACGGCGTAAGGTAAGTTGTAGGGCTGGTGGTGGGTTTCTATTCCGGGCTAGGGTTAGGGTTAGGGAACGGCAAGGCTTAGGGCACAGGTGAGGGTTCGGAAACGTGGGAGGGTCAGGCTACGTGCTGACGCACGTGTCAGTGCCAGCGTACGGGCCAGGAGTAGGCAACGGCGTAAGGTAAGGTGTAGGGCTGGTGGTTGTTTTCTGTGCCAGGCTAGGGTTAGGGTGATTGAACGGCAAGGCTTAGGGCACATGTGAGGGTACGGAAACGTGGGAGGGTCGGGCTACGTGCTGACGCACGGGTCAGTGCCAGCGTACTGGCCAGGAGAAGGCAGCGGCGTAGGGTAAAGTGTAAGGCTGGTGGTGGGTTTGCGTTCCGGGCTAGGGTTAGGGTTAGGGAACGGCAAGGCTTAGGGCACAGGTGAGGGTACGGAAACGTGGGAGGGTCAGGCTACGTGCTGACGCACGGGTCAGTGCCAGCGTACGGGTCAGGAGTATGGTACGGCTTAAGGTAAGGTGTAGGGCTGGTGGTGGGTTTCTATTCCGGGCTAGGGTTAGGGTTAGGGAACAGCAAGGCTTAGGGCACAGGTGAGGGTACGGAAACGTGGGAGGGTCAGGCTACGTGCTGACTCACGATTCAGTGCCAGCGTACGGGCCAGGAATAGGGTACGGCGTAAGGTAAGGTGTAGGGCTGGTGGTGGGTTTCTATTCCGGGCTAGGGTTAGGGTTAGGGAACGGCAAGGTTTAGGTCACAGGTGAGGGCATGGAAACGTGGGAGGGTCAGGCTACGTGCTGACGCTCGGTTCAGTGCCAGCGTACGGGCCAGGAGCAGGGTACGGCGTAAGTTAAGGTGTAGGGCTTTGGTTGATTTCCGTTCCAGGCTAGGGTTAGGGTTAGGGAACGGCAAGGCTTAGGGCACATGGGAGGGTACGGAAACGTGGGAGGGTCGGGCTACGTGCTGACGCACGGGTCAGTGCCAGCGTACGGGCCAGGAGTAGGCAACGGCGTAGGATAAAGTGTAGGACTGGAGGTGGATTTGCGTTCTGGGCTAGGGTTAGGGTTAGGGAACGGCAAGGCTTAGGGCACAGGTGAGGGTACGGAAACGTGGGAGGGTGAGCCTACGTGCTGACGCACGGGTCCGTGCCAGGATACAGGCCAGGAGTAGGCAACGGCGTAAGGTAAGGTGAAGGGCTTGTGGTTGATTTCCGTTCCCGGCTAGGGTTAGGGTTCAGGAACGGCAAGGCTTAGGGCACAGGTGAGTGTATGGAAACGTGGGAGGGTCAGGCTACGTGCTGACGCACGGGTCAGTGCCAGCGTACGGGCCAGGAGTAGGCAACGGCGTAGGATAAAGTGTACGGCTGGTGGTGGATTTGCGTTCAGGGCTAGGGTTAGGGTTAGGGAACGGCAAGGCTTAGGGCACAGGTCAGGGTACGGAAACGCGGGAGGGTAAGTCTACGTGCTGATGCACGGGTCAGTGCCAGAGTACAGGCCAGGAGTAGGCAACGGCGTAGGGTAAGGTGTAGGGCTGGTGGTGGGTTTCCATTCCGGGCTAGGGTTAGGGTTAGGGAACGGCAAGGCTTAGGGCACAGGTGAGGGTACGGAAACGTGGGAGGGTCAGGCTACGTGCTGACGCACGGGTCAGTGCCAGCGTACGGGCCAGGAGTAGGCAACGGCGTAAGGTAAGATGTAGGGCTGGTGGTTGGTTTCCTTTCCAGGCTAGGGTTAGTGTTAGGGAACGGCAAGGCTTAGGGCACAGGTGAGGGTACGGAAACGCGGGAGGGTAAGGCTACGTGCTGATGCACGGATCAGTGCCAGAGTACAAGCCAGGAGTAGGCAACGGCGTAGGGTAAAGTGTAGGGATGGTGGTGGGTTTCCATTCCGGGCTAGGGTTAGGGTTAGGGAACGGCAAGGCTTAGGGCACAGGTGAGGGTACGGAAACGTGGGAGGGTCAGGCTACGTGCTGACGCACGGGTCAGTGCCAGCGTACGGGCCAGGAGTAGGCAACGGCGTAAGGTAAGGTGTAGGGCTGGTGGTTGGTTTCCGTTCCAGGCTAGGGTTACGGTTATGGAACGGCAAGGCTTAGGGCACAGGTGAGGGTACGGAAACGTGGGAGGGTCGGGCTACGTGCTGACGCACGGGTTAGTGCCAGTGTACGGGCCAGGAGTAGGCAACGGCGTTGGATAAAGTGTAGGGCTGGTGGTGGGTTTCCATTCCGGGCTAGGGTTAGGGTTAGGGAACGGCAAGGCTTAGGGCACAGGTGAGGGTACGGAAACGTGGGAGGGTCAGGCTACGTGCTGACACACGGGTCAGTGCCAGCGTACGGGACAGGAGTAGAGTACGGCGTAAGGTAAGGTGTAGGCCTGGTGGTGGGTTTGTATTCCGGGCTAGGGTTAGGGTTAGGGAACGGCAAGGTTTAGGGCACAGGTGAGGGCACGGAAACGTGGGAGGGTCAGGCTACGTGCTGACGCACGGTTCAGTGCCAGCGTACGGGCCAGGAGCAGGGTACGGCGTAAGTTAAGGTGTAGGGCTTTGGTTGATTTCCGTTCCAGGCTAGGGTTAGGGTTAGGGAATGGCAAGGCTTAGGGCATATGTGAGGGTACGGAAACGTGGGAGGGTCGGGCTACGTGCTGACGCACGGGTCAGTGCCAGCGTACGGGCCAGGAGTAGGCAACGGCGTAGGATAAAGTGTAGGGCTGGAGGTGGATTTGCGTTCTGGGCTAGGGTTAGGGTTAGGGAACGGCAAGGCTTAGGGCACAGGTGAGGGTACGGAAACGTCGGAGGGTGAGGCTACGTGCTGACGCATGGGTCCGTGCCAGCATACAGGCCAGGAGTAGGCAACGGCGTAAGGTAAGGTGAAGGGCTTGTGGTTGATTTCCGTTCCCGGCTAGGGTTAGGGTTAGGGAACGGCAAGGCTTAGGGCACAGGTGAGGGTATGGAAACGTGGGAGGGTCAGGCTACGTGCTGACACACGGGTCAGTGCCAGCGTACGGGCCAGGAGTAGGCAACGGCGTAGGATAAAGTGTACGGCTGGTGGTGGATTTGCGTTCAGGGCTAGGGTTAGGGTTAGGAAACGGCAAGGATTAGGGCACAGGTGAGGGTTCGGAAACGTGGGAGGGTCAGGCTACGTGCTGACGCACGGGTCAGTGCCAGAGTACAGGCCAGGAGTAGGCAACGGCGTAGGGTAAGGTGTAGGGCTGGTGGTGGGTTTCCATTCCGGGCTAGCGTTAGGGTTAGGGAACTGCAAGGCTTAGGGCACAGGTGAGGGTACGGAAACGTGGGAGGGTCAGGCTACGTGCTGACTCACGGTTCAGTGCCAGCGTACGGGCCAGGAATAGGGTACGGCGTAAGGTAAGGTGTAGGGCTGGTGGTGGGTTTCTATTCCGGGCTAGGGTTAGGGTTAGGGAACGGCAAGGTTTAGGTCACAGGTGAGGGCATGGAAACGTGGGAGTGTCAGGCTACGTGCTGACGCTAGGTTCAGTGCCAGCGTACGGGCCAGGAGCAGGGTACGGCGTAAGTTAAGGTGTAGGGCTTTGATTGATTTCCGTTCCAGGCTAGGGTTAGGGTTAGGGAACGGCAAGGCTTAGGGCACATGGGAGGGTACGGAAACGTGGGAGGGTCGGGCTACGTGCTGACGCACGGGTCAGTGCCAGCGTACGGGCCAGGAGTAGGCAACGGCGTAGGATAAAGTGTAGGACTGGAGGTGGATTTGCGTTCTGGGCTAGGGTTAGGGTTAGGGAACGGCAAGGCTTAGGGCACAGGTGAGGTTACGGAAACGTGGGAGGGTGAGCGTACGTGCTGACGCACGCGTCCGTGCCAGCATACAGGCCAGGAGTAGGCAACGGCGTAAGGTAAGGTGAAGGGCTTGTGGTTGATTTCCGTTCCCGGCTAGGGTTAGGGTTAGGGAACGGCAAGGCTTAGGGCACAGGTGAGTGTATGGAAACGTGGGAGGTTCAGGCTACGTGCTGACGCACGGGTCAGTGCCAGCGTACGGGCCAGGAGTAGGCAACGGCGTAGGATAAAGTGTACGGCTGGTGGTGGATTTGCGTTCAGGGCTAGGGTTAGGGTTAGGGAACGGCAAGGCTTAGGGCACAGGTCAGGGTACGGAAACGCGGGAGGGTAAGTCTACGTGCTGATGCAGGGGTCAGTGCCAGAGTACAGGCCAGGAGTAGGCAACGGCGTAGGGTAAGGTGTAGGGCTGGTGGTGGGTTTCCATTCCGGGCTAGGGTTAGGGTTTGGGAACGGCATGGCTTAGGGCACAGGTGAGGGTACGGAAACGTGGGAGGGTCAGGCTACGTGCTGACGCACGGGTCAGTGCCAGCGTACGGGCCAGGAGTAGGCAACGGCGTAAGGTAAGATGTAGGGCTGGTGGTTGGTTTCCTTTCCAGGCTAGGGTTAGTGTTAGGGAACGGCAAGGCTTAGGGCACAGGTTAGGGTACGGAAACGCGGGAGGGTAAGGCTACGTGCTGATGCACAGATCAGTGCCAGAGTACAAGCCAGGAGTAGGCAACGGCGTAGGGTAAAGTGTAGGGATGGTGGTGGGTTTCTGTTCCGGGCTAGTGTTAGGGTTAGAGAATGGCAAGGCTTAGGGCACAGGTGAGGGTACGGAAACGTGGGTGGGTCAGGCTACGTGCTGACGCACGGGTCAGTGCCAGCGTACGGGCCAGGAGTAGGCAACGGCGTAAGGTAAGGTGTAGGGCTGGTGGTTGGTTTCCGTTCCAGGCTAGGGTTACGGTTATGGAACGGCAAGGCTTAGGGCACAGGTGAGGGTACGGAAACGTGGGAGGGTCGGGCTACGTGCTGACGCACGGGTTAGTGCCAGCGTACGGGCCAGGAGTAGGCAACGGCGTTGGATAAAGTGTAGGGCTGGTGGTGGGTTTCCATTCCGGGCTAGGGTTAGGGTTAGGGAACGGCAAGGCTTAGGGCACAGGTGAGGGTACGGAAACGTGGGAGGGTCAGGCTACGTGCTGACACACGGGTCAGTGCCAGCGTACGGGACAGGAGTAGAGTACGGCGTAAGGTAAGGTGTAGGGCTGGTGGTGGGTTTGTATTCCGGTCTAGGGTTAGGGTTAGGGAACGGCAAGGTTTAGGGCACAGGTGAGGGCACGGAAACGTGGGAGGGTCAGGCTACGTGCTGACGCACGGTTCAGTGCCAGCGTACGGGCCAGGAGCAGGGTACGGCGTAAGTTAAGGTGTAGGGCTTTGGTTGATTTCCGTTCCAGGCTAGGGTTAGGGTTAGGGAATGGCAAGGCTTAGGGCATATGTGAGGGTACGGAAACGTGGGAGGGTCGGGCTACGTGCTGACGCACGGGTCAGTGCCAGCGTACGGGCCAGGAGTAGGCAACGGCGTAGGATAAAGTGTAGGGCTGGAGGTGGATTTGCGTTCTGGGCTAGGGTTAGGGTTAGGGAACGGCAAGGCTTAGGGCACAGGTGAGGGTACGGAAACGTGGGAGGGTGAGGCTACGTGCTGACGCATGGGTCCGTGCCAGCATACAGGCCAGGAGTAGGCAACGGCGTAAGGTAAGGTGAAGGGCTTGTGGTTGATTTCCGTTCCCGGCTAGGGTTAGGGTTAGGGAACGGCAAGGCTTAGGGCACAGGTGAGGGTATGGAAACGTGGGAGGGTCAGGCTACGTGCTGACACACGGGTCAGTGCCAGCGTACGGGCCAGGAGTAGGCAACGGCGTAGGATAAAGTGTACGGCTGGTGGTGGATTTGCGTTCAGGGCTAGGGTTAGGGTTAGGAAACGGCAAGGCTTAGGGTACAGGTCAGGGTACGGAAACGCGGGAGGGTCAGGCTACGTGATGATGCACGGGTCAGTGCCAGAGTACAGGCCAGGAGTAGGCAACGGCGTAGGGTAAGGTGTAGGGCTGGTGGTGGGTTTCCATTCCGGGCTAGGGTTAGGGTTAGGGAACGGCATGGCTTAGGGCACAGGTGAGGGTACGGAAACGTGGGAGGGTCAGGCTACGTGCTGACGCACGGGTCAGTGCCAGCGTACGGGCCAGGAGTAGGCAACGGCGTAAGGTAAGATGTAGGGCTGGTGGTTGGTTTCCTTTCCAGGCTAGGGTTAGTGTTAGGGAACGGCAAGGCTTAGGGCACAGGTTAGGGTACGGAAACGCGGGAGGGTAAGGCTACGTGCTGATGCACAGATCAGTGCCAGAGTACAAGCCAGGAGTAGGCAACGGCGTAGGGTAAAGTGTAGGGATGGTGGTGGGTTTCTGTTCCGGGCTAGTGTTAGGGTTAGAGAATGGCAAGGCTTAGGGCACAGGTGAGGGTACGGAAACGTGGGTGGGTCAGGCTACGTGCTGACGCACGGGTCAGTGCCAGCGTACGGGCCAGGAGTAGGCAACGGCGTAAGGTAAGGTGTAGGGCTGGTGGTTGGTTTCCGTTCCAGGCTAGGGTTACGGTTATGGAACGGCAAGGCTTAGGGCACAGGTGAGGGTACGGAAACGTGGGAGGGTCGGGCTACGTGCTGACGCACGGGTTAGTGCCAGCGTACGGGCCAGGAGTAGGCAACGGCGTTGGATAAAGTGTAGGGCTGGTGGTGGGTTTCCATTCCGGGCTAGGGTTAGGGTTAGGGAACGGCAAGGCTTAGGGCACAGGTGAGGGTACGGAAACGTGGGAGGGTCAGGCTACGTGCTGACACACGGGTCAGTGCCAGCGTACGGGACAGGAGTAGAGTACGGCGTAAGGTAAGGTGTAGGGCTGGTGGTGGGTTTGTATTCCGGTCTAGGGTTAGGGTTAGGGAACGGCAAGGTTTAGGGCACAGGTGTGGGCACGGAAACGTGGGAGGGTCAGGCTACGTGCTGACGCACGGTTCAGTGCCAGCGTACGGGCCAGGAGCAGGGTACGGCGTAAGTTAAGGTGTAGGGCTTTGGTTGATTTCCGTTCCAGGCTAGGGTTAGGGTTAGGGAATGGCAAGGCTTAGGGCATATGTGAGGGTACGGAAACGTGGGAGGGTCGGGCTACGTGCTGATGCACGGGTCAGTGCCAGCGTACGGGCCAGGAGTAGGCAACGGCGTAGGATAAAGTGTAGGGCTGGAGGTGGATTTGCGTTCTGGGCTAGGGTTAGGGTTAGGGAACGGCAAGGCTTAGGGCACAGGTGAGGGTACGGAAACGTGGGAGGGTGAGGCTACGTGCTGACGCATGGGTCCGTGCCAGCATACAGGCCAGGAGTAGGCAACGGCGTAAGGTAAGGTGAAGGGCTTGTGGTTGATTTCCGTTCCCGGCTAGGGTTAGGGTTAGGGAACGGCAAGGCTTAGGGCACAGGTGAGGGTATGGAAACGTGGGAGGGTCAGGCTACGTGCTGACACACGGGTCAGTGCCAGCGTACGGGCCAGGAGTAGGCAACGGCGTAGGATAAAGTGTACGGCTGGTGGTGGATTTGCGTTCAGGGCTAGGGTTAGGGTTAGGAAACGGCAAGGCTTAGGGTACAGGTCAGGGTACGGAAACGCGGGAGGGTCAGGCTACGTGCTGATGCACGGGTCAGTGCCAGAGTACAGGCCAGGAGTAGGCAACGGCGTAGGGTAAGGTGTAGGGCTGGTGGTGGGTTTCCATTCCTGGCTAGGGTTAGGGTTAGGGAACGGCAAGTCTTAGGGCACAGGTGAGGGTACGGAAACGTGGGAGGGTCAGGCTACGTGCTGACTCACGGTTCAGTGCCAGCGTACGGGCCAGGAATAGGGTACGGCTTAAGGTAAGGTGTAGGGCTGGTGGTGGGTTTCTATTCCGGGCTAGGGTTAGGGTTAGGGAACGGCAAGGTTTAGGTCACAGGTGAGGGCATGGAAACGTGGGAGGGTCAGGCTTCGTGCTGACGCTCGGTTCAGTGCCAGCGTACGGACCAGGAGCACGGTACGGCGTAAGTTAAGGTGTAGGGCTTTGGTTGATTTCCGTTCCAGGCTAGGGTTAGGGTTAGGGAACGGCAAGGCTTAGGGCACATGGGAGGGTACGGAAACGTGGGTGGGTCGGGCTACGTGCTGACGCACGGGTCAGTGCCAGCGTACGGGCCAGGAGTAGGCAACGGCGTAGGATAAAGTGTAGGACTGGAGGTGGATTTGCGTTCTGGGCTAGGGTTAGGGTTAGGGAACGGCAAGGCTTAGGGAACAGGTGAGGGTACGGAAACGTGGGAGGGTGAGCCTACGTGCTGATGCACGGGTCAGTGCCAGAGTACAGGCCAGGAGTAGGCAACGGCGTAGGGTAAGGTGTAGGGCTGGTGGTGGTTTTCCATTCCGGGCTAGGGTTAGGGATAGGGAACGGCAAGGCTTAGGGCACAGGTGAGGGTACGGAAACGTGGGAGGGTCAGGCTACGTGCTGACGCACGGGTCAGTGCCAGCGTACGGGCCAGGAGTAGGCAACGGCGTAAGGTAAGATGTAGGGCTGGTGGTTGGTTTCCTTTCCAGGCTAGGGTTAGTGTTAGGGAATGGCAAGGCTTAGGGCACAGGTTAGGGTACGGAAACGCGGGAAGGTAAGGCTACGTGCTGATGCACGGATCAGTGCCAGAGTACAAGCCAGGAGTAGGCAACGGCGTAGGGTAAAGTGTAGGGATGGTGGTGGGTTTCTGTTCCGGGCTAGTGTTAGGGTTAGAGAATGGCAAGGCTTAGGGCACAGGTGAGGGTACGGAAACGTGGGTGGGTCAGGCTACGTGCTGACGCACGGGTCAGTGCGAGCGTAAGGGCCAGGAGTAGGCAACGGTGTAAGGTAAGGTGTAGGGCTGGTGGTTGGTTTCCGTTCCAGGCTAGGGTTACGGTTATGGAACGGCAAGGCTTAGGGCACAGGTGAGGGTACGGAAATGTGGGACGGTCGGGCTACGTGCTGATGCACGGGTTAGTGCCAGCGTACGGGCCAGGAGTAGGCAACGGCGTTGGATAAAGTGTAGGGCTGGTGGTGGGTTTCCATTCCGGGCTAGGGTTAGGGTTAGGGAACGGCAAGGCTTAGGGCACAGGTGAGGGTACGGAAACGTGGGAGGGTCAGGCTACGTGCTGACACACGGGTCAGTGCCAGCGTACGGGACAGGAGTAGAGTACGGCGTAAGGTAAGGTGTAGGGCTGGTGGTGGGTTTGTATTCCGGGCTAGGGTTAGGGTTAGGGATCGGCAAGGTTTAGGGCACAGGTGAGGGCACGGAAACGTGGGAGGGTCAGGCTACGTGCTGACGCACGGTTCAGTGCCAGCGTACGGGCCAGGAGCAGGGTACGGCGTAAGTTAAGGTGTAGGGCTTTGGTTGATTTCCGTTCCAGGCTAGGGTTAGGGTTAGGGAATGGCAAGGCTTAGGGCATATGTGAGGGTACGGAAACGTGGGAGGGTCGGGCTACGTGCTGACGCACGGGTCAGTGCCAGCGTACGGGCCAGCAGTAGGCAACGGCTTAGGATAAAGTGTAGGGCTGGAGGTGGATTTGCGTTCTGGGCTAGGGTTAGGGTTAGGGAACGGCAAGGCTTAGGGCACAGGTGAGGGTACGGAAACGTGGGAGGGTGAGGCTACGTGCTGACGCATGGGTCCGTGCCAGCATACAGGCCAGGAGTAGGCAACGGCGTAGGATAAAGTGTACGGCTGGTGGTGGATTTGCGTTCAGGGCTAGGGTTAGGTTTAGGAAACGGCAAGGCTTAGGGCACAGGTCAGGGTACGGAAACGCGGGAGGGTAAGGCTACGTGCTGATGCACGGGTCAGTGCCAGAGTACAGGCCAGGAGTAGGCAACGGCGTAGGGTAAGGTGTAGGGCTGGTGGTGGGTTTCCATTCCGGGCTAGGGTTAGGGTTAGGGAACGGCAAGGCTTAGGGCACAGGTGAGGGTACGGAAAAGTGGGTGGGTCAGGCTACGTGCTGACGCACGGGTCAGTGCCAGCGTACGGGCCAGGAGTAGGCAACGGCGTAAGGTAAGGTGTAGGGCTGGTTGTTGGTTTCCGTTCAAGGCTAGGGTTAGTGTTAGGGAACGGCAAGGCTTAGGGAACAGGTGAGGGTACGGAAACGTGGGAGGGTCGGGCTACGTGCTGACGCACGTGTTAATGCCAGCGTACGGGCCATGAGTAGGCAACGGCGTTAGGTAAGGTGTAGGGCTGGTTGTTGGTTTCCGTTCAAGGCTAGGGTTAGTGTTAGGGAACGGCAAGGCTTAGGGAACAGGTGAGGGTACGGAAACGTGGGAGGGTCGGGCTACGTGCTGACGCACGTGTTAATGCCAGCGTACGGGCCATGAGTAGGCAACGGCGTTGGATAAAGTGTAGGGCTGGTGGTGGGTTTCTGTTCCGGGCTAGGGTTAGGGTTAGGGAACGGCAAGGCTTAGGGCACAGGTGAGGGTACGGAAACGTGGGAGGGTCAGGCTACCTGCTGACGCATGGGTCCGTGCCAGCGTACGGGCCAGGAGTGGGCAACGGCGTAAGGTAAGGTGTAGGGCTTGTGGTTGATTTCTGTTCCGGGCTAGGGTTAGGGTTAGGGAACGGCAAGGCTTAGGGCACAGGTGAGGGTATGGAAACGTGGGAGGGTCAGGCTACATGCTGACGCACGGGTCACTGCCAGAGTACGGGTCAGGAGTAGGGTACGGCGTAAGGTAAGTTGTAGGGCTGGTGGTGGGTTTCTATTCCGGGCTAGGGTTAGGGTTAGGGAACGGCAAGGCTTAGGGCACAGGTGAGGGTTCGGAAACGTGGGAGGGTCAGGCTACGTGCTGACGCACGTGTCAGTGCCAGCGTACGGGCCAGGAGTAGGCAACGGCGTAAGGTAAGGTGTAGGGCTGGTGGTTGTTTTCTGTGCCAGGCTAGGGTTAGGGTGAGTGAACGGCAAGGCTTAGGGCACATGTGAGGGTACGGAAACGTGGGAGGGTCGGGCTACGTGCTGACGCACGGGTCAGTGCCAGCGTACTGGCCAGGAGAAGGCAGCGGCGTAGGGTAAAGTGTAAGGCTGGTGGTGGGTTTGCGTTCCGGGCTAGGGTTAGGGTTAGGGAACGGCAAGGCTTAGGGCACAGGTGAGGGTACGGAAACGTGGGAGGGTCAGGCTACGTGCTGACGCACGGGTCAGTGCCAGCGTACGGGTCAGGAGTATGGTACGGCTTAAGGTAAGGTGTAGGGCTGGTGGTGGGTTTCTATTCCGGGCTAGGGTTAGGGTTAGGGAACGGCAAGGCTTAGGGCACAGGTGAGGGTACGGAAACGTGGGAGGGTCAGGCTACGTGCTGACTCACGGTTCAGTGCCAGCGTACGGGCCAGGAATAGGGTACGGCGTAAGGTAAGGTGTAGGGCTGGTGGTGGGTTTCTATTCCGGGCTAGGGTTAGGGTTAGGGAACGGCAAGGTTTAGGTCACAGGTGAGGGCATGGAAACGTGGGAGGGTCAGGCTACGTGCTGACGCTCGGGTCAGTGCCAGCGTACGGGCCAGGAGCAGGGTAGGGCGTAAGTTAAAGTGTAGGGCTTTTGTTGATTTCCGTTCCAGGCTAGGGTTAGGGTTAGGGAACGGCAAGGCTTAGGGCACATGGGAGGGTACGGAAACGTGGGAGGGTCGGGCTACGTGCTGACGCACGGGTCAGTGCCAGCGTACGGGCCAGGAGTAGGCAACGGCGTAGGATAAAGTGTAGGACTGGAGGTGGATTTGGGTTCTGGGCTAGGGTTAGGGTTAGGGAACGGCAAGGCTTAGGGCACAGGTGAGGGTACGGAAACGTGGGAGGGTGAGCCTATGTGCTGACGCACGGGTCCGTGCCAGCATACAGGCCAGGAGTAGGCAACGGCGTAAGGTAAGGTGAAGGGCTTGTGGTTGATTTCCGTTCCCGGCTAGGGTTAGGGTTAGGGAACGGCAAGGCTTAGGGCACAGGTGAGTGTATGGAAACGTGGGAGGGTCAGGCTACGTGCTGACGCACGGGTCAGTGCCAGAGTACGGGCCAGGAGTAGGCAACGGCGTAGGATAAAGTGTACGGCTGGTGGTGGATTTGCGTTCAGGGCTAGTGTTAGGGTTAGGGAACGGCAAGGCTTAGGGCACATGTCAGGGTACGGAAACGCGGGAGGGTAAGTCTACGTGCTGATGCACGGGTCAGTGCCAGAGTACAGGCCAGGAGTAGGCAACGGCGTAGGGTAAGGTGTAGGGCTGGTGGTGGGTTTCCATTCCGGGCTAGGGTTAGGGTTAGGGAACGGCAAGGCTTAGGGCACAGGTGAGGGTACGGAAATGTGGGAGGGTCAGGCTACGTGCTGACGCACGGGTCAGTGCCAGCGTACGGGCCAGGAGTAGGCAACGGAGTAAGGTAAGATGTAGGGCTGGTGGTTGGTTTCCTTTCCAGGCTAGGGTTAGTGTTAGGGAACGGCAAGGCTTAGGGCACAGGTGAGGGTACGGAAACGCGGGAGGGTAAGGCTACGTGCCGATGCACGGATCAGTGCCAGAGTACAAGCCAGGAGTAGGCAACGGCGTAGGGTAAAGTGTAGGGATGGTGGTGGGTTTCTGTTCCGGGCTAGTGTTAGTGTTAGAGAATGGCAAGGCTTAGGGCACAGGTGAGGGTACGGAAACGTGGGTGGGTCAGGCTACGTGCTGACGCACGGGTCAGTGCCAGCGTACGGGCCAGGAGTAGGCAACGGCGTAAGGTAAGGTGTAGGGCTGGTGGTTGGTTTCCGTTCCAGGCTAGGGTTACGGTTATGGAACGGCAAGGCTTAGGGCACAGGTGAGGGTACGGAAACGTGGGAGGGTCGGGCTACGTGCTGACGCACGGGTTAGTGCCAGCGTACGGGCCAGGAGTAGGCAACGGCGTTGGATAAAGTGTAGGGCTGGTGGTGGGTTTCCATTCCGGGCTAGGGTTAGGGTTAGGGAACGGCAAGGCTTAGGGCACAGGTGAGGGTACGGAAACGTGGGAGGGTCAGGCTACGTGCTGACACACGGGTCAGTGCCAGCGTACGGGACAGGAGTAGAGTACGGCGTAAGGTAAGGTGTAGGGCTGGTGGTGGGTTTGTATTCCGGGCTAGGGTTAGGGTTAGGGAACGGCAAGGTTTAGGGCACAGGTGAGGGCACGGAAACGTGGGAGGGTCAGGCTACGTGCTGACGCACGGTTCAGTGCCAGCGTACGGGCCAGGAGCAGGGTACGGCGTAAGTTAAGGTGTAGGGCTTTGGTTGATTTCTGTTCCAGGCTAGGGTTAGGGTTAGGGAATGGCAAGGCTTAGGGCATATGTGAGGGTACGGAAACGTGGGAGGGTCGGGGTACGTGCTGACGCACGGGTCAGTGCCAGCGTACGGGCCAGGAGTAGGCAACGGCGTAGGATAAAGTGTAGGGCTGGAGGTGGATTTGCGTTCTGGGCTAGGGTTAGGGTTAGGGAACGGGAAGGCTTAGGGCACAGGTGAGGGTACGGAAACGTGGGAGGGTGAGGCTACGTGCTGACGCATGGGTCCGTGCCAGCATACAGGCCAGGAGTAGGCAACGGCGTAAGGTAAGGTGAAGGGCTTGAGGTTGATTTCCGTTCCCGGCTAGGGTTAGGGTTAGGGAACGGCAAGGCTTAGGGCACAGGTGAGGGTATGGAAACGTGGGAGGGTCAGGCTACGTGCTGACACACGGGTCAGTGCCAGCGTACGGGCCAGGAGTAGGCAACGGCGTAGGATAAAGTGTACGGCTGGTGGTGGATTTGCGTTCAGGGCTAGGGTTAGGGTTAGGAAACGGCAAGGCTTAGGGCACAGGTGAGGGTTCGGAAACGTGGGAGGGTCAGGCTACGTGCTGACGCACGGGTCAGTGCCAGAGTACAGGCCAGGAGTAGGCAACGGCGTAGGGTAAGGTGTAGGGCTGGTGGTGGGTTTCCATTCCGGGCTAGGGTTAGGGTTAGGGAACGGCAAGGCTTAGGGCACAGGTGAGGGTACGGAAACGTGGGAGGGTCAGGCTACGTGCTGACTCACGGTTCAGTGCCAGCGTACGGGCCAGGAATAGGGTACGGCGTAAGGTAAGGTGTAGGGCTGGTGGTGGGTTTCTATTCCGGGCTAGGGTTAGGGTTAGGGAACGGCAAGTTTTAGGTCACAGGTGAGGGCATGGAAACGTGGGAGGGTCAGGCTACGTGCTGACGCTCGGTTCAGTGCCAGCGTACGGGCCAGGAGCAGGGTACGGCGTAAGTTAAGGTGTAGGGCTTTGGTTGATTTCCGTTCCAGGCTAGGGTTAGGGTTAGGGAACGGCAAGGCTTAGGGCACATTGGAGGGTACGGAAACGTGGGAGGGTCGGGCTACGTGCTGACGCACGGGTCAGTGCCAGCGTACGGGCCAGGAGTAGGCAACGGCGTAGGATAAAGTGTAGGACTGGAGGTGGATTTGCGTTCTGGGCTAGGGTTAGGGTTAGGGAACGGCAAGGCTTAGGGCACAGGTGAGGGTACGGAAACGTGGGAGGGTGAGCCTACGTGCTGACGCACGGGTCCGTGCCAGCATACAGGCCAGGAGTAGGCAACGGCGTAAGGTAAGGTGAAGGGCTTGTGGTTGATTTCCGTTCCCGGCTAGGGTTAGGGTTAGGGAACGGCAAGGCTTAGGGCACAGGTGAGTGTATGGAAACGTGGGAGGGTCAGGCTACGTGCTGACGCACGGGTCAGTGCCAGCGTACGGGCCAGGAGTAGGCAACGGCGTAGGATAAAGTGTACGGCTGGTGGTGGATTTGCGTTCAGGGCTAGGGTTAGTGTTAGGGAACGGCAAGGCTTAGGGCACAGGTGAGGGTACAGAAACGCGGGAGGGTAAGTCTACGTGCTGATGCACGGGTCAGTGCCATAGTACAGGCCAGGAGTAGGCAACGGCGTAGGGTAAGGTGTAGGGCTGGTGGTGGGTTTCCATTCCGGGCTAGGGTTAGGGTTAGGGAACGGCAAGGCTTAGGGCACAGGTGAGGGTACGGAAACGTGGGAGGGTCAGGCTACGTGCTGACGCAC
Source organism: Mesoplodon bidens (assembly GCF_964165515.1). NCBI lineage: Eukaryota > Metazoa > Chordata > Mammalia > Artiodactyla > Ziphiidae > Mesoplodon > Mesoplodon bidens. Next base: position 22,646 of record NW_027672416.1, read on the forward strand.
GGGTCAGTGCCAGCGTACGGGCCAGGAGTAGGCAACGGCGTAAGGTAAGATGTAGGGCTGGTGGTTGGTTTCCTTTCCAGGCTAGGGTTAGTGTTAGGGAACGGCAAGGCTTAGGGCACAGGTTAGGGTACGGAAACGCGGGAGGGTAAGGCTACGTGCTGATGCACAGATCAGTGCCAGAGTACAAGCCAGGAGTAGGCAACGGCGTAGGGTAAAGTGTAGGGATGGTGGTGGGTTTCTGTTCCGGGCTAGTGTTAGGGTTAGAGAATGGCAAGGCTTAGGGCACAGGTGAGGGTACGGAAACGTGGGTGGGTCAGGCTACGTGCTGACGCACGGGTCAGTGCCAGCGTACGGGCCAGGAGTAGGCAACGGCGTAAGGTAAGGTGTAGGGCTGGTGGTTGGTTTCCGTTCCAGGCTAGGGTTACGGTTATGGAACGGCAAGGCTTAGGGCACAGGTGAGGGTACGGAAACGTGGGAGGGTCGGGCTACGTGCTGACGCACGGGTTAGTGCCAGCGTACGGGCCAGGAGTAGGCAACGGCGTTGGATAAAGTGTAGGGCTGGTGGTGGGTTTCCATTCCGGGCTAGGGTTAGGGTTAGGGAACGGCAAGGCTTAGGGCACAGGTGAGGGTACGGAAACGTGGGAGGGTCAGGCTACGTGCTGACACACGGGTCAGTGCCAGCGTACGGGACAGGAGTAGAGTACGGCGTAAGGTAAGGTGTAGGGCTGGTGGTGGGTTTGTATTCCGGTCTAGGGTTAGGGTTAGGGAACGGCAAGGTTTAGGGCACAGGTGTGGGCACGGAAACGTGGGAGGGTCAGGCTACGTGCTGACGCACGGTTCAGTGCCAGCGTACGGGCCAGGAGCAGGGTACGGCGTAAGTTAAGGTGTAGGGCTTTGGTTGATTTCCGTTCCAGGCTAGGGTTAGGGTTAGGGAATGGCAAGGCTTAGGGCATATGTGAGGGTACGGAAACGTGGGAGGGTCGGGCTACGTGCTGATGCACGGGTCAGTGCCAGCGTACGGGCCAGGAGTAGGCAACGGCGTAGGATAAAGTGTAGGGCTGGAGGTGGATTTGCGTTCTGGGCTAGGGTTAGGGTTAGGGAACGGCAAGGCTTAGGGCACAGGTGAGGGTACGGAAACGTGGGAGGGTGAGGCTACGTGCTGACGCATGGGTCCGTGCCAGCATACAGGCCAGGAGTAGGCAACGGCGTAAGGTAAGGTGAAGGGCTTGTGGTTGATTTCCGTTCCCGGCTAGGGTTAGGGTTAGGGAACGGCAAGGCTTAGGGCACAGGTGAGGGTATGGAAACGTGGGAGGGTCAGGCTACGTGCTGACACACGGGTCAGTGCCAGCGTACGGGCCAGGAGTAGGCAACGGCGTAGGATAAAGTGTACGGCTGGTGGTGGATTTGCGTTCAGGGCTAGGGTTAGGGTTAGGAAACGGCAAGGCTTAGGGTACAGGTCAGGGTACGGAAACGCGGGAGGGTCAGGCTACGTGCTGATGCACGGGTCAGTGCCAGAGTACAGGCCAGGAGTAGGCAACGGCGTAGGGTAAGGTGTAGGGCTGGTGGTGGGTTTCCATTCCTGGCTAGGGTTAGGGTTAGGGAACGGCAAGTCTTAGGGCACAGGTGAGGGTACGGAAACGTGGGAGGGTCAGGCTACGTGCTGACTCACGGTTCAGTGCCAGCGTACGGGCCAGGAATAGGGTACGGCTTAAGGTAAGGTGTAGGGCTGGTGGTGGGTTTCTATTCCGGGCTAGGGTTAGGGTTAGGGAACGGCAAGGTTTAGGTCACAGGTGAGGGCATGGAAACGTGGGAGGGTCAGGCTTCGTGCTGACGCTCGGTTCAGTGCCAGCGTACGGACCAGGAGCACGGTACGGCGTAAGTTAAGGTGTAGGGCTTTGGTTGATTTCCGTTCCAGGCTAGGGTTAGGGTTAGGGAACGGCAAGGCTTAGGGCACATGGGAGGGTACGGAAACGTGGGTGGGTCGGGCTACGTGCTGACGCACGGGTCAGTGCCAGCGTACGGGCCAGGAGTAGGCAACGGCGTAGGATAAAGTGTAGGACTGGAGGTGGATTTGCGTTCTGGGCTAGGGTTAGGGTTAGGGAACGGCAAGGCTTAGGGAACAGGTGAGGGTACGGAAACGTGGGAGGGTGAGCCTACGTGCTGATGCACGGGTCAGTGCCAGAGTACAGGCCAGGAGTAGGCAACGGCGTAGGGTAAGGTGTAGGGCTGGTGGTGGTTTTCCATTCCGGGCTAGGGTTAGGGATAGGGAACGGCAAGGCTTAGGGCACAGGTGAGGGTACGGAAACGTGGGAGGGTCAGGCTACGTGCTGACGCACGGGTCAGTGCCAGCGTACGGGCCAGGAGTAGGCAACGGCGTAAGGTAAGATGTAGGGCTGGTGGTTGGTTTCCTTTCCAGGCTAGGGTTAGTGTTAGGGAATGGCAAGGCTTAGGGCACAGGTTAGGGTACGGAAACGCGGGAAGGTAAGGCTACGTGCTGATGCACGGATCAGTGCCAGAGTACAAGCCAGGAGTAGGCAACGGCGTAGGGTAAAGTGTAGGGATGGTGGTGGGTTTCTGTTCCGGGCTAGTGTTAGGGTTAGAGAATGGCAAGGCTTAGGGCACAGGTGAGGGTACGGAAACGTGGGTGGGTCAGGCTACGTGCTGACGCACGGGTCAGTGCGAGCGTAAGGGCCAGGAGTAGGCAACGGTGTAAGGTAAGGTGTAGGGCTGGTGGTTGGTTTCCGTTCCAGGCTAGGGTTACGGTTATGGAACGGCAAGGCTTAGGGCACAGGTGAGGGTACGGAAATGTGGGACGGTCGGGCTACGTGCTGATGCACGGGTTAGTGCCAGCGTACGGGCCAGGAGTAGGCAACGGCGTTGGATAAAGTGTAGGGCTGGTGGTGGGTTTCCATTCCGGGCTAGGGTTAGGGTTAGGGAACGGCAAGGCTTAGGGCACAGGTGAGGGTACGGAAACGTGGGAGGGTCAGGCTACGTGCTGACACACGGGTCAGTGCCAGCGTACGGGACAGGAGTAGAGTACGGCGTAAGGTAAGGTGTAGGGCTGGTGGTGGGTTTGTATTCCGGGCTAGGGTTAGGGTTAGGGATCGGCAAGGTTTAGGGCACAGGTGAGGGCACGGAAACGTGGGAGGGTCAGGCTACGTGCTGACGCACGGTTCAGTGCCAGCGTACGGGCCAGGAGCAGGGTACGGCGTAAGTTAAGGTGTAGGGCTTTGGTTGATTTCCGTTCCAGGCTAGGGTTAGGGTTAGGGAATGGCAAGGCTTAGGGCATATGTGAGGGTACGGAAACGTGGGAGGGTCGGGCTACGTGCTGACGCACGGGTCAGTGCCAGCGTACGGGCCAGCAGTAGACAACGGCTTAGGATAAAGTGTAGGGCTGGAGGTGGATTTGCGTTCTGGGCTAGGGTTAGGGTTAGGGAACGGCAAGGCTTAGGGCACAGGTGAGGGTACGGAAACGTGGGAGGGTGAGGCTACGTGCTGACGCATGGGTCCGTGCCAGCATACAGGCCAGGAGTAGGCAACGGCGTAAGGTAAGGTGAAGGGCTTGTGGTTGATTTCCGTTCCCGGCTAGGGTTAGGGTTAGGGAACGGCAAGGCTTAGGGCACAGGTGAGGGTATGGAAACGTGGGAGGGTCAGGCTACGTGCTGACACACGGGTCATTGCCAGCGTACGGGCCAGGAGTAGGCAACGGCGTAGGATAAAGTGTACGGCTGGTGGTGGATTTGCGTTCAGGGCTAGGGTTAGGTTTAGGAAACGGCAAGGCTTAGGGCACAGGTCAGGGTACGGAAACGCGGGAGGGTAAGGCTACGTGCTGATGCACGGGTCAGTGCCAGAGTACAGGCCAGGAGTAGGCAACGGCGTAGGGTAAGGTGTAGGGCTGGTGGTGGGTTTCCATTCCGGGCTAGGGTTAGGGTTAGGGAACGGCAAGGCTTAGGGCACAGGTGAGGGTACGGAAAAGTGGGTGGGTCAGGCTACGTGCTGACGCACGGGTCAGTGCCAGCGTACGGGCCAGGAGTAGGCAACGGCGTAAGGTAAGGTGTAGGGCTGGTTGTTGGTTTCCGTTCAAGGCTAGGGTTAGTGTTAGGGAACGGCAAGGCTTAGGGAACAGGTGAGGGTACGGAAACGTGGGAGGGTCGGGCTACGTGCTGACGCACGTGTTAATGCCAGCGTACGGGCCATGAGTAGGCAACGGCGTTGGATAAAGTGTAGGGCTGGTGGTGGGTTTCTGTTCCGGGCTAGGGTTAGGGTTAGGGAACGGCAAGGCTTAGGGCACAGGTGAGGGTACGGAAACGTGGGAGGGTCAGGCTACCTGCTGACGCATGGGTCCGTGCCAGCGTACGGGCCAGGAGTGGGCAACGGCGTAAGGTAAGGTGTAGGGCTTGTGGTTGATTTCTGTTCCGGGCTAGGGTTAGGGTTAGGGAACGGCAAGGCTTAGGGCACAGGTGAGGGTATGGAAACGTGGGAGGGTCAGGCTACATGCTGACGCACGGGTCACTGCCAGAGTACGGGTCAGGAGTAGGGTACGGCGTAAGGTAAGTTGTAGGGCTGGTGGTGGGTTTCTATTCCGGGCTAGGGTTAGGGTTAGGGAACGGCAAGGCTTAGGGCACAGGTGAGGGTTCGGAAACGTGGGAGGGTCAGGCTACGTGCTGACGCACGTGTCAGTGCCAGCGTACGGGCCAGGAGTAGGCAACGGCGTAAGGTAAGGTGTAGGGCTGGTGGTTGTTTTCTGTGCCAGGCTAGGGTTAGGGTGAGTGAACGGCAAGGCTTAGGGCACATGTGAGGGTACGGAAACGTGGGAGGGTCGGGCTACGTGCTGACGCACGGGTCAGTGCCAGCGTACTGGCCAGGAGAAGGCAGCGGCGTAGGGTAAAGTGTAAGGCTGGTGGTGGGTTTGCGTTCCGGGCTAGGGTTAGGGTTAGGGAACGGCAAGGCTTAGGGCACAGGTGAGGGTACGGAAACGTGGGAGGGTCAGGCTACGTGCTGACGCACGGGTCAGTGCCAGCGTACGGGTCAGGAGTATGGTACGGCTTAAGGTAAGGTGTAGGGCTGGTGGTGGGTTTCTATTCCGGGCTAGGGTTAGGGTTAGGGAACGGCAAGGCTTAGGGCACAGGTGAGGGTACGGAAACGTGGGAGGGTCAGGCTACGTGCTGACTCACGGTTCAGTGCCAGCGTACGGGCCAGGAATAGGGTACGGCGTAAGGTAAGGTGTAGGGCTGGTGGTGGGTTTCTATTCCGGGCTAGGGTTAGGGTTAGGGAACGGCAAGGTTTAGGTCACAGGTGAGGGCATGGAAACGTGGGAGGGTCAGGCTACGTGCTGACGCTCGGGTCAGTGCCAGCGTACGGGCCAGGAGCAGGGTAGGGCGTAAGTTAAAGTGTAGGGCTTTTGTTGATTTCCGTTCCAGGCTAGGGTTAGGGTTAGGGAACGGCAAGGCTTAGGGCACATGGGAGGGTACGGAAACGTGGGAGGGTCGGGCTACGTGCTGACGCACGGGTCAGTGCCAGCGTACGGGCCAGGAGTAGGCAACGGCGTAGGATAAAGTGTAGGACTGGAGGTGGATTTGGGTTCTGGGCTAGGGTTAGGGTTAGGGAACGGCAAGGCTTAGGGCACAGGTGAGGGTACGGAAACGTGGGAGGGTGAGCCTATGTGCTGACGCACGGGTCCGTGCCAGCATACAGGCCAGGAGTAGGCAACGGCGTAAGGTAAGGTGAAGGGCTTGTGGTTGATTTCCGTTCCCGGCTAGGGTTAGGGTTAGGGAACGGCAAGGCTTAGGGCACAGGTGAGTGTATGGAAACGTGGGAGGGTCAGGCTACGTGCTGACGCACGGGTCAGTGCCAGAGTACGGGCCAGGAGTAGGCAACGGCGTAGGATAAAGTGTACGGCTGGTGGTGGATTTGCGTTCAGGGCTAGTGTTAGGGTTAGGGAACGGCAAGGCTTAGGGCACATGTCAGGGTACGGAAACGCGGGAGGGTAAGTCTACGTGCTGATGCACGGGTCAGTGCCAGAGTACAGGCCAGGAGTAGGCAACGGCGTAGGGTAAGGTGTAGGGCTGGTGGTGGGTTTCCATTCCGGGCTAGGGTTAGGGTTAGGGAACGGCAAGGCTTAGGGCACAGGTGAGGGTACGGAAATGTGGGAGGGTCAGGCTACGTGCTGACGCACGGGTCAGTGCCAGCGTACGGGCCAGGAGTAGGCAACGGAGTAAGGTAAGATGTAGGGCTGGTGGTTGGTTTCCTTTCCAGGCTAGGGTTAGTGTTAGGGAACGGCAAGGCTTAGGGCACAGGTGAGGGTACGGAAACGCGGGAGGGTAAGGCTACGTGCCGATGCACGGATCAGTGCCAGAGTACAAGCCAGGAGTAGGCAACGGCGTAGGGTAAAGTGTAGGGATGGTGGTGGGTTTCTGTTCCGGGCTAGTGTTAGTGTTAGAGAATGGCAAGGCTTAGGGCACAGGTGAGGGTACGGAAACGTGGGTGGGTCAGGCTACGTGCTGACGCACGGGTCAGTGCCAGCGTACGGGCCAGGAGTAGGCAACGGCGTAAGGTAAGGTGTAGGGCTGGTGGTTGGTTTCCGTTCCAGGCTAGGGTTACGGTTATGGAACGGCAAGGCTTAGGGCACAGGTGAGGGTACGGAAACGTGGGAGGGTCGGGCTACGTGCTGACGCACGGGTTAGTGCCAGCGTACGGGCCAGGAGTAGGCAACGGCGTTGGATAAAGTGTAGGGCTGGTGGTGGGTTTCCATTCCGGGCTAGGGTTAGGGTTAGGGAACGGCAAGGCTTAGGGCACAGGTGAGGGTACGGAAACGTGGGAGGGTCAGGCTACGTGCTGACACACGGGTCAGTGCCAGCGTACGGGACAGGAGTAGAGTACGGCGTAAGGTAAGGTGTAGGGCTGGTGGTGGGTTTGTATTCCGGGCTAGGGTTAGGGTTAGGGAACGGCAAGGTTTAGGGCACAGGTGAGGGCACGGAAACGTGGGAGGGTCAGGCTACGTGCTGACGCACGGTTCAGTGCCAGCGTACGGGCCAGGAGCAGGGTACGGCGTAAGTTAAGGTGTAGGGCTTTGGTTGATTTCTGTTCCAGGCTAGGGTTAGGGTTAGGGAATGGCAAGGCTTAGGGCATATGTGAGGGTACGGAAACGTGGGAGGGTCGGGGTACGTGCTGACGCACGGGTCAGTGCCAGCGTACGGGCCAGGAGTAGGCAACGGCGTAGGATAAAGTGTAGGGCTGGAGGTGGATTTGCGTTCTGGGCTAGGGTTAGGGTTAGGGAACGGGAAGGCTTAGGGCACAGGTGAGGGTACGGAAACGTGGGAGGGTGAGGCTACGTGCTGACGCATGGGTCCGTGCCAGCATACAGGCCAGGAGTAGGCAACGGCGTAAGGTAAGGTGAAGGGCTTGAGGTTGATTTCCGTTCCCGGCTAGGGTTAGGGTTAGGGAACGGCAAGGCTTAGGGCACAGGTGAGGGTATGGAAACGTGGGAGGGTCAGGCTACGTGCTGACACACGGGTCAGTGCCAGCGTACGGGCCAGGAGTAGGCAACGGCGTAGGATAAAGTGTACGGCTGGTGGTGGATTTGCGTTCAGGGCTAGGGTTAGGGTTAGGAAACGGCAAGGCTTAGGGCACAGGTGAGGGTTCGGAAACGTGGGAGGGTCAGGCTACGTGCTGACGCACGGGTCAGTGCCAGAGTACAGGCCAGGAGTAGGCAACGGCGTAGGGTAAGGTGTAGGGCTGGTGGTGGGTTTCCATTCCGGGCTAGGGTTAGGGTTAGGGAACGGCAAGGCTTAGGGCACAGGTGAGGGTACGGAAACGTGGGAGGGTCAGGCTACGTGCTGACTCACGGTTCAGTGCCAGCGTACGGGCCAGGAATAGGGTACGGCGTAAGGTAAGGTGTAGGGCTGGTGGTGGGTTTCTATTCCGGGCTAGGGTTAGGGTTAGGGAACGGCAAGTTTTAGGTCACAGGTGAGGGCATGGAAACGTGGGAGGGTCAGGCTACGTGCTGACGCTCGGTTCAGTGCCAGCGTACGGGCCAGGAGCAGGGTACGGCGTAAGTTAAGGTGTAGGGCTTTGGTTGATTTCCGTTCCAGGCTAGGGTTAGGGTTAGGGAACGGCAAGGCTTAGGGCACATTGGAGGGTACGGAAACGTGGGAGGGTCGGGCTACGTGCTGACGCACGGGTCAGTGCCAGCGTACGGGCCAGGAGTAGGCAACGGCGTAGGATAAAGTGTAGGACTGGAGGTGGATTTGCGTTCTGGGCTAGGGTTAGGGTTAGGGAACGGCAAGGCTTAGGGCACAGGTGAGGGTACGGAAACGTGGGAGGGTGAGCCTACGTGCTGACGCACGGGTCCGTGCCAGCATACAGGCCAGGAGTAGGCAACGGCGTAAGGTAAGGTGAAGGGCTTGTGGTTGATTTCCGTTCCCGGCTAGGGTTAGGGTTAGGGAACGGCAAGGCTTAGGGCACAGGTGAGTGTATGGAAACGTGGGAGGGTCAGGCTACGTGCTGACGCACGGGTCAGTGCCAGCGTACGGGCCAGGAGTAGGCAACGGCGTAGGATAAAGTGTACGGCTGGTGGTGGATTTGCGTTCAGGGCTAGGGTTAGTGTTAGGGAACGGCAAGGCTTAGGGCACAGGTGAGGGTACAGAAACGCGGGAGGGTAAGTCTACGTGCTGATGCACGGGTCAGTGCCATAGTACAGGCCAGGAGTAGGCAACGGCGTAGGGTAAGGTGTAGGGCTGGTGGTGGGTTTCCATTCCGGGCTAGGGTTAGGGTTAGGGAACGGCAAGGCTTAGGGCACAGGTGAGGGTACGGAAACGTGGGAGGGTCAGGCTACGTGCTGACGCACGGGTCAGTGCCAGCGTACGGGCCAGGAGTAGGCAACGGCGTAAGGTAAGATGTAGGGCTGGTGGTTGGTTTCCTTTCCAGGCTAGGGTTAGTGTTAGGGAACGGCAAGGCTTAGGGCACAGGTTAGGGTACGGAAACGTGGGAGGGTAAGGCTACGTGCTGATGCACGGATCAGTGCCAGAGTACAAGCCAGGAGTAGGCAACGGCGTAGGGTAAAGTGTAGGGATGGTGGTGGGTTTCTGTTCCGGGCTAGTGTTAGGGTTAGAGAATGGCAAGGCTTAGGGCACAGGTGAGGGTACAGAAACGTGGGTGGGTCGGGCTATGTGCTGACGCACGGGTCAGTGCCAGCGTACGGGCCAGGAGTAGGCAACGGCGTAAGGTAAGGTGTAGGGCTGGTGGTTGGTTTCCGTTCCAGGCTAGGGTTACGGTTATGGAACGGCAAGGCTTAGGGCACAGGTGAGGGTACGGAAACGTGGGAGGGTCGGGCTACGTGCTGACGCACGGGTTAGTGCCAGCGTACGGGCCAGGAGTAGGCAACGGCGTTGGATAAAGTGTAGGGCTGGTGGTGGGTTTCCATTCCGGGCTAGGGTTAGGGTTAGGGAACGGCAAGGTTTAGGGCACAGGTGAGGGCACGGAAACGTGGGAGGGTCAGGCTACGTGCTGATGCACGGTTCAGTGCCAGCGTACGGGCCAGGAGCAGGGTACGGCGTAAGTTAAGGTGTAGGGCTTTGGTTGATTTCCGTTCCAGGCTAGGGTTAGGGTTAGGGAATGGCAAGGCTTAGGGCATATGTGAGGGTACGGAAACGTGGGAGGGTCGGGCTACGTGCTGACGCACGGGTCAGTGCCAGCGTACGGGCCAGGTGTAGGCAACGGCGTAGGATAAAGTGTAGGGCTGGAGGTGGATTTGCGTTCTGGGCTAGGGTTAGGGTTAGGGAACGGCAAGGCTTAGGGCACAGGTGAGGGTACGGAAACGTGGGAGGGTGAGGCTACGTGCTGACGCATGGGTCCGTGCCAGCATACAGGCCAGGAGTAGGCAACGGCGTAAGGTAAGGTGAAGGGCTTGTGGTTGATTTCCGTTCCCGGCTAGGGTTAGGGTTAGGGAACGGCAAGGCTTAGGGCACAGGTGAGGGTATGGAAACGTGGGAGGGTCAGGCTACGTGCTGACACACGGGTCAGTGCCAGCGTACGGGCCAGGAGTAGGCAACGGCGTAGGATAAAGTGTACGGCTGGTGGTGGATTTGCGTTCAGGGCTAGGGTTAGGGTTAGGAAACGGCAAGGCTTAGGGTACAGGTCAGGGTACGGAAACGCGGGAGGGTCAGGCTACGTGCTGATGCACGGGTCAGTGCCAGAGTACAGGCCAGGAGTAGGCAACGGCGTAGGGTAAGGTGTAGGGCTGGTGGTGGGTTTCCATTCCTGGCTAGGGTTAGGGTTAGGGAACGGCAAGTCTTAGGGCACAGGTGAGGGTACGGAAACGTGGGAGGGTCAGGCTACGTGCTGACTCACGGTTCAGTGCCAGCGTACGGGCCAGGAATAGGGTACGGCTTAAGGTAAGGTGTAGGGCTGGTGGTGGGTTTCTATTCCGGGCTAGGGTTAGGGTTAGGGAACGGCAAGGTTTAGGTCACAGGTGAGGGCATGGAAACGTGGGAGGGTCAGGCTTCGTGCTGACGCTCGGTTCAGTGCCAGCGTACGGGCCAGGAGCACGGTACGGCGTAAGTTAAGGTGTAGGGCTTTGGTTGATTTCCGTTCCAGGCTAGGGTTAGGGTTAGGGAACGGCAAGGCTTAGGGCACATGGGAGGGTACGGAAACGTGGGAGGGTCGGGCTACGTGCTGACGCACGGGTCAGTGCCAGCGTACGGGCCAGGAGTAGGCAACGGCGTAGGATAAAGTGTAGGACTGGAGGTGGATTTGCGTTCTGGGCTAGGGTTAGGGTTAGGGAACGGCAAGGCTTAGGGCACAGGTGAGGTTACGGAAACGTGGGAGGGTGAGCGTACGTGCTGACGCACGCGTCCGTGCCAGCATACAGGCCAGGAGTAGGCAACGGCGTAAGGTAAGGTGAAGGGCTTGTGGTTGATTTCCGTTCCCGGCTAGGGTTAGGGTTAGGGAACGGCAAGGCTTAGGGCACAGGTGAGTGTATGGAAACTTGGGAGGTTCAGGCTACGTGCTGACGCACGGGTCAGTGCCAGCGTACGGGCCAGGAGTAGGCAACGGCGTAGGATAAAGTGTACGGCTGGTGGTGGATTTGCGTTCAGGGCTAGGGTTAGGGTTAGGGAACGGCAAGGCTTAGGGCACAGGTCAGGGTACGGAAACGCGGGAGGGTAAGTCTACGTGCTGATGCAGGGGTCAGTGCCAGAGTACAGGCCAGGAGTAGGCAACGGCGTAGGGTAAGGTGTAGGGCTGGTGGTGGGTTTCCATTCCGGGCTAGGGTTAGGGTTTGGGAACGGCATGGCTTAGGGCACAGGTGAGGGTACGGAAACGTGGGAGGGTCAGGCTACGTGCTGACGCACGGGTCAGTGCCAGCGTACGGGCCAGGAGTAGGCAACGGCGTAAGGTAAGATGTAGGGCTGGTGGTTGGTTTCCTTTCCAGGCTAGGGTTAGTGTTAGGGAACGGCAAGGCTTAGGGCACAGGTTAGGGTACGGAAACGCGGGAGGGTAAGGCTACGTGCTGATGCACAGATCAGTGCCAGAGTACAAGCCAGGAGTAGGCAACGGCGTAGGGTAAAGTGTAGGGATGGTGGTGGGTTTCTGTTCCGGGCTAGTGTTAGGGTTAGAGAATGGCAAGGCTTAGGGCACAGGTGAGGGTACGGAAACGTGGGTGGGTCAGGCTACGTGCTGACGCACGGGTCAGTGCCAGCGTACGGGCCAGGAGTAGGCAACGGCGTAAGGTAAGGTGTAGGGCTGGTGGTTGGTTTCCGTTCCAGGCTAGGGTTACGGTTATGGAACGGCAAGGCTTAGGGCACAGGTGAGGGTACGGAAACGTGGGAGGGTCGGGCTACGTGCTGACGCACGGGTTAGTGCCAGCGTACGGGCCAGGAGTAGGCAACGGCGTTGGATAAAGTGTAGGGCTGGTGGTGGGTTTCCATTCCGGGCTAGGGTTAGGGTTAGGGAACGGCAAGGCTTAGGGCACAGGTGAGGGTACGGAAACGTGGGAGGGTCAGGCTACGTGCTGACACACGGGTCAGTGCCAGCGTACGGGACAGGAGTAGAGTACGGCGTAAGGTAAGGTGTAGGGCTGGTGGTGGGTTTGTATTCCGGTCTAGGGTTAGGGTTAGGGAACGGCAAGGTTTAGGGCACAGGTGAGGGCACGGAAACGTGGGAGGGTCAGGCTACGTGCTGACGCACGGTTCAGTGCCAGCGTACGGGCCAGGAGCAGGGTACGGCGTAAGTTAAGGTGTAGGGCTTTGGTTGATTTCCGTTCCAGGCTAGGGTTAGGGTTAGGGAATGGCAAGGCTTAGGGCATATGTGAGGGTACGGAAACGTGGGAGGGTCGGGCTACGTGCTGACGCACGGGTCAGTGCCAGCGTACGGGCCAGGAGTAGGCAACGGCGTAGGATAAAGTGTAGGGCTGGAGGTGGATTTGCGTTCTGGGCTAGGGTTAGGGTTAGGGAACGGCAAGGCTTAGGGCACAGGTGAGGGTACGGAAACGTGGGAGGGTGAGGCTACGTGCTGACGCATGGGTCCGTGCCAGCATACAGGCCAGGAGTAGGCAACGGCGTAAGGTAAGGTGAAGGGCTTGTGGTTGATTTCCGTTCCCGGCTAGGGTTAGGGTTAGGGAACGGCAAGGCTTAGGGCACAGGTGAGGGTATGGAAACGTGGGAGGGTCAGGCTACGTGCTGACACACGGGTCAGTGCCAGCGTACGGGCCAGGAGTAGGCAACGGCGTAGGATAAAGTGTACGGCTGGTGGTGGATTTGCGTTCAGGGCTAGGGTTAGGGTTAGGAAACGGCAAGGCTTAGGGTACAGGTCAGGGTACGGAAACGCGGGAGGGTCAGGCTACGTGATGATGCACGGGTCAGTGCCAGAGTACAGGCCAGGAGTAGGCAACGGCGTAGGGTAAGGTGTAGGGCTGGTGGTGGGTTTCCATTCCGGGCTAGGGTTAGGGTTAGGGAACGGCATGGCTTAGGGCACAGGTGAGGGTACGGAAACGTGGGAGGGTCAGGCTACGTGCTGACGCACGGGTCAGTGCCAGCGTACGGGCCAGGAGTAGGCAACGGCGTAAGGTAAGATGTAGGGCTGGTGGTTGGTTTCCTTTCCAGGCTAGGGTTAGTGTTAGGGAACGGCAAGGCTTAGGGCACAGGTTAGGGTACGGAAACGCGGGAGGGTAAGGCTACGTGCTGATGCACAGATCAGTGCCAGAGTACAAGCCAGGAGTAGGCAACGGCGTAGGGTAAAGTGTAGGGATGGTGGTGGGTTTCTGTTCCGGGCTAGTGTTAGGGTTAGAGAATGGCAAGGCTTAGGGCACAGGTGAGGGTACGGAAACGTGGGTGGGTCAGGCTACGTGCTGACGCACGGGTCAGTGCCAGCGTACGGGCCAGGAGTAGGCAACGGCGTAAGGTAAGGTGTAGGGCTGGTGGTTGGTTTCCGTTCCAGGCTAGGGTTACGGTTATGGAACGGCAAGGCTTAGGGCACAGGTGAGGGTACGGAAACGTGGGAGGGTCGGGCTACGTGCTGACGCACGGGTTAGTGCCAGCGTACGGGCCAGGAGTAGGCAACGGCGTTGGATAAAGTGTAGGGCTGGTGGTGGGTTTCCATTCCGGGCTAGGGTTAGGGTTAGGGAACGGCAAGGCTTAGGGCACAGGTGAGGGTACGGAAACGTGGGAGGGTCAGGCTACGTGCTGACACACGGGTCAGTGCCAGCGTACGGGACAGGAGTAGAGTACGGCGTAAGGTAAGGTGTAGGGCTGGTGGTGGGTTTGTATTCCGGTCTAGGGTTAGGGTTAGGGAACGGCAAGGTTTAGGGCACAGGTGTGGGCACGGAAACGTGGGAGGGTCAGGCTACGTGCTGACGCACGGTTCAGTGCCAGCGTACGGGCCAGGAGCAGGGTACGGCGTAAGTTAAGGTGTAGGGCTTTGGTTGATTTCCGTTCCAGGCTAGGGTTAGGGTTAGGGAATGGCAAGGCTTAGGGCATATGTGAGGGTACGGAAACGTGGGAGGGTCGGGCTACGTGCTGATGCACGGGTCAGTGCCAGCGTACGGGCCAGGAGTAGGCAACGGCGTAGGATAAAGTGTAGGGCTGGAGGTGGATTTGCGTTCTGGGCTAGGGTTAGGGTTAGGGAACGGCAAGGCTTAGGGCACAGGTGAGGGTACGGAAACGTGGGAGGGTGAGGCTACGTGCTGACGCATGGGTCCGTGCCAGCATACAGGCCAGGAGTAGGCAACGGCGTAAGGTAAGGTGAAGGGCTTGTGGTTGATTTCCGTTCCCGGCTAGGGTTAGGGTTAGGGAACGGCAAGGCTTAGGGCACAGGTGAGGGTATGGAAACGTGGGAGGGTCAGGCTACGTGCTGACACACGGGTCAGTGCCAGCGTACGGGCCAGGAGTAGGCAACGGCGTAGGATAAAGTGTACGGCTGGTGGTGGATTTGCGTTCAGGGCTAGGGTTAGGGTTAGGAAACGGCAAGGCTTAGGGTACAGGTCAGGGTACGGAAACGCGGGAGGGTCAGGCTACGTGCTGATGCACGGGTCAGTGCCAGAGTACAGGCCAGGAGTAGGCAACGGCGTAGGGTAAGGTGTAGGGCTGGTGGTGGGTTTCCATTCCTGGCTAGGGTTAGGGTTAGGGAACGGCAAGTCTTAGGGCACAGGTGAGGGTACGGAAACGTGGGAGGGTCAGGCTACGTGCTGACTCACGGTTCAGTGCCAGCGTACGGGCCAGGAATAGGGTACGGCTTAAGGTAAGGTGTAGGGCTGGTGGTGGGTTTCTATTCCGGGCTAGGGTTAGGGTTAGGGAACGGCAAGGTTTAGGTCACAGGTGAGGGCATGGAAACGTGGGAGGGTCAGGCTTCGTGCTGACGCTCGGTTCAGTGCCAGCGTACGGACCAGGAGCACGGTACGGCGTAAGTTAAGGTGTAGGGCTTTGGTTGATTTCCGTTCCAGGCTAGGGTTAGGGTTAGGGAACGGCAAGGCTTAGGGCACATGGGAGGGTACGGAAACGTGGGTGGGTCGGGCTACGTGCTGACGCACGGGTCAGTGCCAGCGTACGGGCCAGGAGTAGGCAACGGCGTAGGATAAAGTGTAGGACTGGAGGTGGATTTGCGTTCTGGGCTAGGGTTAGGGTTAGGGAACGGCAAGGCTTAGGGAACAGGTGAGGGTACGGAAACGTGGGAGGGTGAGCCTACGTGCTGATGCACGGGTCAGTGCCAGAGTACAGGCCAGGAGTAGGCAACGGCGTAGGGTAAGGTGTAGGGCTGGTGGTGGTTTTCCATTCCGGGCTAGGGTTAGGGATAGGGAACGGCAAGGCTTAGGGCACAGGTGAGGGTACGGAAACGTGGGAGGGTCAGGCTACGTGCTGACGCACGGGTCAGTGCCAGCGTACGGGCCAGGAGTAGGCAACGGCGTAAGGTAAGATGTAGGGCTGGTGGTTGGTTTCCTTTCCAGGCTAGGGTTAGTGTTAGGGAATGGCAAGGCTTAGGGCACAGGTTAGGGTACGGAAACGCGGGAGGGTAAGGCTACGTGCTGATGCACGGATCAGTGCCAGAGTACAAGCCAGGAGTAGGCAACGGCGTAGGGTAAAGTGTAGGGATGGTGGTGGGTTTCTGTTCCGGGCTAGTGTTAGGGTTAGAGAATGGCAAGGCTTAGGGCACAGGTGAGGGTACGGAAACGTGGGTGGGTCAGGCTACGTGCTGACGCACGGGTCAGTGCGAGCGTAAGGGCCAGGAGTAGGCAACGGTGTAAGGTAAGGTGTAGGGCTGGTGGTTGGTTTCCGTTCCAGGCTAGGGTTACGGTTATGGAACGGCAAGGCTTAGGGCACAGGTGAGGGTACGGAAATGTGGGACGGTCGGGCTACGTGCTGATGCACGGGTTAGTGCCAGCGTACGGGCCAGGAGTAGGCAACGGCGTTGGATAAAGTGTAGGGCTGGTGGTGGGTTTCCATTCCGGGCTAGGGTTAGGGTTAGGGAACGGCAAGGCTTAGGGCACAGGTGAGGGTACGGAAACGTGGGAGGGTCAGGCTACGTGCTGACACACGGTTCAGTGCCAGCGTACGGGACAGGAGTAGAGTACGGCGTAAGGTAAGGTGTAGGGCTGGTGGTGGGTTTGTATTCCGGGCTAGGGTTAGGGTTAGGGATCGGCAAGGTTTAGGGCACAGGTGAGGGCACGGAAACGTGGGAGGGTCAGGCTACGTGCTGACGCACGGTTCAGTGCCAGCGTACGGGCCAGGAGCAGGGTACGGCGTAAGTTAAGGTGTAGGGCTTTGGTTGATTTCCGTTCCAGGCTAGGGTTAGGGTTAGGGAATGGCAAGGCTTAGGGCATATGTGAGGGTACGGAAACGTGGGAGGGTCGGGCTACGTGCTGACGCACGGGTCAGTGCCAGCGTACGGGCCAGCAGTAGGCAACGGCTTAGGATAAAGTGTAGGGCTGGAGGTGGATTTGCGTTCTGGGCTAGGGTTAGGGTTAGGGAACGGCAAGGCTTAGGGCACAGGTGAGGGTACGGAAACGTGGGAGGGTGAGGCTACGTGCTGACGCATGGGTCCGTGCCAGCATACAGGCCAGGAGTAGGCAACGGCGTAAGGTAAGGTGAAGGGCTTGTGGTTGATTTCCGTTCCCGGCTAGGGTTAGGGTTAGGGAACGGCAAGGCTTAGGGCACAGGTGAGGGTATGGAAACGTGGGAGGGTCAGGCTACGTGCTGACACACGGGTCATTGCCAGCGTACGGGCCAGGAGTAGGCAACGGCGTAGGATAAAGTGTACGGCTGGTGGTGGATTTGCGTTCAGGGCTAGGGTTAGGTTTAGGAAACGGCAAGGCTTAGGGCACAGGTCAGGGTACGGAAACGCGGGAGGGTAAGGCTACGTGCTGATGCACGGGTCAGTGCCAGAGTACAGGCCAGGAGTAGGCAACGGCGTAGGGTAAGGTGTAGGGCTGGTGGTGGGTTTCCATTCCGGGCTAGGGTTAGGGTTAGGGAACGGCAAGGCTTAGGGCACAGGTGAGGGTACGGAAAAGTGGGTGGGTCAGGCTATGTGCTGACGCACGGGTCAGTGCCAGCGTACGGGCCAGGAGTAGGCAACGGCGTAAGGTAAGGTGTAGGGCTGGTTGTTGGTTTCCGTTCAAGGCTAGGGTTAGGGTTAGGGAACGGCAAGGCTTAGGGAACAGGTGAGGGTACGGAAACGTGGGAGGGTCGGGCTACGTGCTGACGCACGTGTTAATGCCAGCGTACGGGCCATGAGTAGGCAACGGCGTTGGATAAAGTGTAGGGCTGGTGGTGGGTTTCTGTTCCGGGCTAGGGTTAGGGTTAGGGAACGGCAAAGCTTAGGGCACAGGTGAGGGTACGGAAACGTGGGAGGGTCAGGCTACCTGCTGACGCATGGGTCCGTGCCAGCGTACGGGCCAGGAGTGGGCAACGGCGTAAGGTAAGGTGTAGGGCTTGTGGTTGATTTCTGTTCCGGGCTAGGGTTAGGGTTAGGGAACGGCAAGGCTTAGGGCACAGGTGAGGGTATGGAAACGTGGGAGGGTCAGGCTACATGCTGACGCACGGGTCACTGCCAGAGTACGGGTCAGGAGTAGGGTACGGCGTAAGGTAAGTTGTAGGGCTGGTGGTGGGTTTCTATTCCGGGCTAGGGTTAGGGTTAGGGAACGGCAAGGCTTAGGGCACAGGTGAGGGTTCGGAAACGTGGGAGGGTCAGGCTACGTGCTGACGCACGTGTCAGTGCCAGCGTACGGGCCAGGAGTAGGCAACGGCGTAAGGTAAGGTGTAGGGCTGGTGGTTGTTTTCTGTGCCAGGCTAGGGTTAGGGTGAGTGAACGGCAAGGCTTAGGGCACATGTGAGGGTACGGAAACGTGGGAGGGTCGGGCTACGTGCTGACGCACGGGTCAGTGCCAGCGTACTGGCCAGGAGAAGGCAGCGGCGTAGGGTAAAGTGTAAGGCTGGTGGTGGGTTTGCGTTCCGGGCTAGGGTTAGGGTTAGGGAACGGCAAGGCTTAGGGCACAGGTGAGGGTACGGAAACGTGGGAGGGTCAGGCTACGTGCTGACGCACGGGTCAGTGCCAGCGTACGGGTCAGGAGTATGGTACGGCTTAAGGTAAGGTGTAGGGCTGGTGGTGGGTTTCTATTCCGGGCTAGGGTTAGGGTTAGGGAACGGCAAGGCTTAGGGCACAGGTGAGGGTACGGAAACGTGGGAGGGTCAGGCTACGTGCTGACTCACGGTTCAGTGCCAGCGTACGGGCCAGGAATAGGGTACGGCGTAAGGTAAGGTGTAGGGCTGGTGGTGGGTTTCTATTCCGGGCTAGGGTTAGGGTTAGGGAACGGCAAGGTTTAGGTCACAGGTGAGGGCATGGAAACGTGGGAGGGTCAGGCTACGTGCTGACGCTCGGGTCAGTGCCAGCGTACGGGCCAGGAGCAGGGTAGGGCGTAAGTTAAAGTGTAGGGCTTTTGTTGATTTCCGTTCCAGGCTAGGGTTAGGGTTAGGGAACGGCAAGGCTTAGGGCACATGGGAGGGTACGGAAACGTGGGAGGGTCGGGCTACGTGCTGACGCACGGGTCAGTGCCAGCGTACGGGCCAGGAGTAGGCAACGGCGTAGGATAAAGTGTAGGACTGGAGGTGGAGTTGGGTTCTGGGCTAGGGTTAGGGTTAGGGAACGGCAAGGCTTAGGGCACAGGTGAGGGTACGGAAACGTGGGAGGGTGAGCCTACGTGCTGACGCACGGGTCCGTGCCAGCATACAGGCCAGGAGTAGGCAACGGCGTAAGGTAAGGTGAAGGGCTTGTGGTTGATTTCCGTTCCCGGCTAGGGTTAGGGTTAGGGAACGGCAAGGCTTAGGGCACAGGTGAGTGTATGGAAACGTGGGAGGGTCAGGCTACGTGCTGACGCACGGGTCAGTGCCAGAGTACGGGCCAGGAGTAGGCAACGGCGTAGGATAAAGTGTACGGCTGGTGGTGGATTTGCGTTCAGGGCTAGTGTTAGGGTTAGGGAACGGCAAGGCTTAGGGCACAGGTCAGGGTACGGAAACGCGGGAGGGTAAGTCTACGTGCTGATGCACGGGTCAGTGCCAGAGTACAGGCCAGGAGTAGGCAACGGCGTAGGGTAAGGTGTAGGGCTGGTGGTGGGTTTCCATTCCGGGCTAGGGTTAGGGTTAGGGAACGGCAAGGCTTAGGGCACAGGTGAGGGTACGGAAATGTGGGAGGGTCAGGCTACGTGCTGACGCACGGGTCAGTGCCAGCGTACGGGCCAGGAGTAGGCAACGGAGTAAGGTAAGATGTAGGGCTGGTGGTTGGTTTCCTTTCCAGGCTAGGGTTAGTGTTAGGGAACGGCAAGGCTTAGGGCACAGGTGAGGGTACGGAAACGCGGGAGGGTAAGGCTACGTGCTGATGCACGGATCAGTGCCAGAGTACAAGCCAGGAGTAGGCAACGGCGTAGGGTAAAGTGTAGGGATGGTGGTGGGTTTCTGTTCCGGGCTAGTGTTAGTGTTAGAGAATGGCAAGGCTTAGGGCACAGGTGAGGGTACGGAAACGTGGGTGGGTCAGGCTACGTGCTGACGCACGGGTCAGTGCCAGCGTACGGGCCAGGAGTAGGCAACGGCGTAAGGTAAGGTGTAGGGCTGGTGGTTGGTTTCCGTTCCAGGCTAGGGTTACGGTTATGGAACGGCAAGGCTTAGGGCACAGGTGAGGGTACGGAAACGTGGGAGGGTCGGGCTACGTGCTGACGCACGGGTTAGTGCCAGCGTACGGGCCAGGAGTAGGCAACGGCGTTGGATAAAGTGTAGGGCTGGTGGTGGGTTTCCATTCCGGGCTAGGGTTAGGGTTAGGGAACGGCAAGGCTTAGGGCACAGGTGAGGGTACGGAAACGTGGGAGGGTCAGGCTACGTGCTGACACACGGGTCAGTGCCAGCGTACGGGACAGGAGTAGAGTACGGCGTAAGGTAAGGTGTAGGGCTGGTGGTGGGTTTGTATTCCGGGCTAGGGTTAGGGTTAGGGAACGGCAAGGTTTAGGGCACAGGTGAGGGCATGGAAACGTGGGAGGGTCAGGCTACGTGCTGACGCACGGTTCAGTGCCAGCGTACGGGCCAGGAGCAGGGTACGGCGTAAGTTAAGGTGTAGGGCTTTGGTTGATTTCTGTTCCAGGCTAGGGTTAGGGTTAGGGAATGGCAAGGCTTAGGGCATATGTGAGGGTACGGAAACGTGGGAGGGTCGGGGTACGTGCTGACGCACGGGTCAGTGCCAGCGTACGGGCCAGGAGTAGGCAACGGCGTAGGATAAAGTGTAGGGCTGGAGGTGGATTTGCGTTCTGGGCTAGGGTTAGGGTTAGGGAACGGGAAGGCTTAGGGCACAGGTGAGGGTACGGAAACGTGGGAGGGTGAGGCTACGTGCTGACGCATGGGTCCGTGCCAGCATACAGGCCAGGAGTAGGCAACGGCGTAAGGTAAGGTGAAGGGCTTGAGGTTGATTTCCGTTCCCGGCTAGGGTTAGGGTTAGGGAACGGCAAGGCTTAGGGCACAGGTGAGGGTATGGAAACGTGGGAGGGTCAGGCTACGTGCTGACACACGGGTCAGTGCCAGCGTACGGGCCAGGAGTAGGCAACGGCGTAGGATAAAGTGTACGGCTGGTGGTGGATTTGCGTTCAGGGCTAGGGTTAGGGTTAGGAAACGGCAAGGCTTAGGGCACAGGTGAGGGTTCGGAAACGTGGGAGGGTCAGGCTACGTGCTGACGCACGGGTCAGTGCCAGAGTACAGGCCAGGAGTAGGCAACGGCGTAGGGTAAGGTGTAGGGCTGGTGGTGGGTTTCCATTCCGGGCTAGGGTTAGGGTTAGGGAACGGCAAGGCTTAGGGCACAGGTGAGGGTACGGAAACGTGGGAGGGTCAGGCTACGTGCTGACTCACGGTTCAGTGCCAGCGTACGGGCCAGGAATAGGGTACGGCGTAAGGTAAGGTGTAGGGCTGGTGGTGGGTTTCTATTCCGGGCTAGGGTTAGGGTTAGGGAACGGCAAGTTTTAGGTCACAGGTGAGGGCATGGAAACGTGGGAGGGTCAGGCTACGTGCTGACGCTCGGTTCAGTGCCAGCGTACGGGCCAGGAGCAGGGTACGGCGTAAGTTAAGGTGTAGGGCTTTGGTTGATTTCCGTTCCAGGCTAGGGTTAGGGTTAGGGAACGGCAAGGCTTAGGGCACATTGGAGGGTACGGAAACGTGGGAGGGTCGGGCTACGTGCTGACGCACGGGTCAGTGCCAGCGTACGGGCCAGGAGTAGGCAACGGCGTAGGATAAAGTGTAGGACTGGAGGTGGATTTGCGTTCTGGGCTAGGGTTAGGGTTAGGGAACGGCAAGGCTTAGGGCACAGGTGAGGGTACGGAAACGTGGGAGGGTGAGCCTACGTGCTGACGCACGGGTCCGTGCCAGCATACAGGCCAGGAGTAGGCAACGGCGTAAGGTAAGGTGAAGGGCTTGTGGTTGATTTCCGTTCCCGGCTAGGGTTAGGGTTAGGGAACGGCAAGGCTTAGGGCACAGGTGAGTGTATGGAAACGTGGGAGGGTCAGGCTACGTGCTGACGCACGGGTCAGTGCCAGCGTACGGGCCAGGAGTAGGCAACGGCGTAGGATAAAGTGTACGGCTGGTGGTGGATTTGCGTTCAGGGCTAGGGTTAGTGTTAGGGAACGGCAAGGCTTAGGGCACAGGTGAGGGTACAGAAACGCGGGAGGGTAAGTCTACGTGCTGATGCATGGGTCAGTGCCATAGTACAGGCCAGGAGTAGGCAACGGCGTAGGGTAAGGTGTAGGGCTGGTGGTGGGTTTCCATTCCGGGCTAGGGTTAGGGTTAGGGAACGGCAAGGCTTAGGGCACAGGTGAGGGTACGGAAACGTGGGAGGGTCAGGCTACGTGCTGACGCACGGGTCAGTGCCAGCGTACGGGCCAGGAGTAGGCAACGGCGTAAGGTAAGATGTAGGGCTGGTGGTTGGTTTCCTTTCCAGGCTAGGGTTAGTGTTAGGGAACGGCAAGGCTTAGGGCACAGGTTAGGGTACGGAAACGTGGGAGGGTAAGGCTACGTGCTGATGCACGGATCAGTGCCAGAGTACAAGCCAGGAGTAGGCAACGGCGTAGGGTAAAGTGTAGGGATGGTGGTGGGTTTCTGTTCCGGGCTAGTGTTAGGGTTAGAGAATGGCAAGGCTTAGGGCACAGGTGAGGGTACAGAAACGTGGGTGGGTCGGGCTATGTGCTGACGCACGGGTCAGTGCCAGCGTACGGGCCAGGAGTAGGCAACGGCGTAAGGTAAGGTGTAGGGCTGGTGGTTGGTTTCCGTTCCAGGCTAGGGTTACGGTTATGGAACGGCAAGGCTTAGGGCACAGGTGAGGGTACGGAAACGTGGGAGGGTCGGGCTACGTGCTGACGCACGGGTTAGTGCCAGCGTACGGGCCAGGAGTAGGCAACGGCGTTGGATAAAGTGTAGGGCTGGTGGTGGGTTTCCATTCCGGGCTAGGGTTAGGGTTAGGGAACGGCAAGGTTTAGGGCACAGGTGAGGGCACGGAAACGTGGGAGGGTCAGGCTACGTGCTGATGCACGGTTCAGTGCCAGCGTACGGGCCAGGAGCAGGGTACGGCGTAAGTTAAGGTGTAGGGCTTTGGTTGATTTCCGTTCCAGGCTAGGGTTAGGGTTAGGGAATGGCAAGGCTTAGGGCATATGTGAGGGTACGGAAACGTGGGAGGGTCGGGCTACGTGCTGACGCACGGGTCAGTGCCAGCGTACGGGCCAGGTGTAGGCAACGGCGTAGGATAAAGTGTAGGGCTGGAGGTGGATTTGCGTTCTGGGCTAGGGTTAGGGTTAGGGAACGGCAAGGCTTAGGGCACAGGTGAGGGTACGGAAACGTGGGAGGGTGAGGCTACGTGCTGACGCATGGGTCCGTGCCAGCATACAGGCCAGGAGTAGGCAACGGCGTAAGGTAAGGTGAAGGGCTTGTGGTTGATTTCCGTTCCCGGCTAGGGTTAGGGTTAGGGAACGGCAAGGCTTAGGGCACAGGTGAGGGTATGGAAACGTGGGAGGGTCAGGCTACGTGCTGACACACGGGTCAGTGCCAGCGTACGGGCCAGGAGTAGGCAACGGCGTAGGATAAAGTGTACGGCTGGTGGTGGATTTGCGTTCAGGGCTAGGGTTAGGGTTAGGAAACGGCAAGGCTTAGGGTACAGGTCAGGGTACGGAAACGCGGGAGGGTCAGGCTACGTGCTGATGCACGGGTCAGTGCCAGAGTACAGGCCAGGAGTAGGCAACGGCGTAGGGTAAGGTGTAGGGCTGGTGGTGGGTTTCCATTCCTGGCTAGGGTTAGGGTTAGGGAACGGCAAGTCTTAGGGCACAGGTGAGGGTACGGAAACGTGGGAGGGTCAGGCTACGTGCTGACTCACGGTTCAGTGCCAGCGTACGGGCCAGGAATAGGGTACGGCTTAAGGTAAGGTGTAGGGCTGGTGGTGGGTTTCTATTCCGGGCTAGGGTTAGGGTTAGGGAACGGCAAGGTTTAGGTCACAGGTGAGGGCATGGAAACGTGGGAGGGTCAGGCTTCGTGCTGACGCTCGGTTCAGTGCCAGCGTACGGGCCAGGAGCACGGTACGGCGTAAGTTAAGGTGTAGGGCTTTGGTTGATTTCCGTTCCAGGCTAGGGTTAGGGTTAGGGAACGGCAAGGCTTAGGGCACATGGGAGGGTACGGAAACGTGGGTGGGTCGGGCTACGTGCTGACGCACGGGTCAGTGCCATCGTACGGGCCAGGAGTAGGCAACGGCGTAGGATAAAGTGTAGGACTGGAGGTGGATTTGCGTTCTGGGCTAGGGTTAGGGTTAGGGAACGGCAAGGCTTAGGGCACAGGTGAGGGTACGGAAACGTGGGAGGGTGAGCCTACGTGCTGATGCACGGGTCAGTGCCAGAGTACAGGCCAGGAGTAGGCAACGGCGTAGGGTAAGGTGTAGGGCTGGTGGTGGTTTTCCATTCCGGGCTAGGGTTAGGGATAGGGAACGGCAAGGCTTAGGGCACAGGTGAGGGTACGGAAACGTGGGAGGGTCAGGCTACGTGCTGACGCACGGGTCAGTGCCAGCGTACGGGCCAGGAGTAGGCAACGGAGTAAGGTAAGATGTAGGGCTGGTGGTTGGTTTCCTTTCCAGGCTAGGGTTAGTGTTAGGGAATGGCAAGGCTTAGGGCACAGGTTAGGGTACGGAAACGCGGGAGGGTAAGGCTACGTGCTGATGCACGGATCAGTGCCAGAGTACAAGCCAGGAGTAGGCAACGGCGTAGGGTAAAGTGTAGGGATGGTGGTGGGTTTCTGTTCCGGGCTAGTGTTAGGGTTAGAGAATGGCAAGGCTTAGGGCACAGGTGAGGGTACGGAAACGTGGGTGGGTCAGGCTACGTGCTGACGCACGGGTCAGTGCGAGCGTACGGGCCAGGAGTAGGCAACGGTGTAAGGTAAGGTGTAGGGCTGGTGGTTGGTTTCCGTTCCAGGCTAGGGTTACGGTTATGGAACGGCAAGGCTTAGGGCACAGGTGAGGGTACGGAAATGTGGGACGGTCGGGCTACGTGCTGACGCACGGGTTAGTGCCAGCGTACGGGCCAGGAGTAGGCAACGGCGTTGGATAAAGTGTAGGGCTGGTGGTGGGTTTCCATTCCGGGCTAGGGTTAGGGTTAGGGAACGGCAAGGCTTAGGGCACAGGTGAGGGTACGGAAACGTGGGAGGGTCAGGCTACGTGCTGACACACGGGTCAGTGCCAGCGTACGGGACAGGAGTAGAGTACGGCGTAAGGTAAGGTGTAGGGCTGGTGGTGGGTTTGTATTCCGGGCTAGGGTTAGGGTTAGGAATCGGCAAGGTTTAGGGCACAGGTGAGGGCACGGAAACGTGGGAGGGTCAGGCTACGTGCTGACGCACGGTTCAGTGCCAGCGTACGGGCCAGGAGCAGGGTACGGCGTAAGTTAAGGTGTAGGGCTTTGGTTGATTTCCGTTCCAGGCTAGAGTTAGGGTTAGGGAATGGCAAGGCTTAGGGCATATGTGAGGGTACGGAAACGTGGGAGGGTCGGGCTACGTGCTGACGCACGGGTCAGTGCAAGCGTACGGGCCAGCAGTAGGCAACGGCGTAGGATAAAGTGTAGGGCTGGAGGTGGATTTGCGTTCTGGGCTAGGGTTAGGGTTAGGGAACGGCAAGGCTTAGGGCACAGGTGAGGGTACGGAAACGTGGGAGGGTGAGGCTACGTGCTGACGCATGGGTCCGTGCCAGCATACAGGCCAGGAGTAGGCAACGGCGTAAGGTAAGGTGAAGGGCTTGTGGTTGATTTCCGTTCCCGGCTAGGGTTAGGGTTAGGGAACGGCAAGGCTTAGGGCACAGGTGAGGGTATGGAAACGTGGGAGGGTCAGGCTACGTGCTGACACACGGGTCATTGCCAGCGTACGGGCCAGGAGTAGGCAACGGCGTAGGATAAAGTGTACGGCTGGTGGTGGATTTGCGTTCAGGGCTAGGGTTAGGTTTAGGAAACGGCAAGGCTTAGGGCACAGGTCAGGGTACGGAAACGCGGGAGGGTAAGGCTACGTGCTGATGCACGGGTCAGTGCCAGAGTACAGGCCAAGAGTAGGCAACGGCGTAGGGTAAGGTGTAGGGCTGGTGGTGGGTTTCCATTCCGGGCTAGGGTTAGGGTTAGGGAACGGCAAGGCTTAGGGCACAGGTGAGGGTACGGAAAAGTGGGTGGGTCAGGCTACGTGCTGACGCACGGGTCAGTGCCAGCGTACGGGCCAGGAGTAGGCAACGGCGTAAGGTAAGGTGTAGGGCTGGTTGTTGGTTTCCGTTCAAGGCTAGGGTTAGGGTTAGGGAACGGCAAGGCTTAGGGAACAGGTGAGGGTACGGAAACGTGGGAGGGTCGGGCTACGTGCTGACGCACGTGTTAATGCCAGCGTACGGGCCATGAGTAGGCAACGGCGTTGGATAAAGTGTAGGGCTGGTGGTGGGTTTCCGTTCCGGGCTAGGGTTAGGGTTAGGGAACGGCAAGGCTTAGGGCACAAGTGAGGGTACGGAAACGTGGGAGGGTCAGGCTACCTGCTGACGCATGGGTCCGTGCCAGCGTACGGGCCAGGAGTGGGCAACGGCGTAAGGTAAGGTGTAGGGCTTGTGGTTGATTTCTGTTCCGGGCTAGGGTTTGGGTTAGGGAACGGCAAGGCTTAGGGCACAGGTGAGGGAATGGAAACGTGGGAGGGTCAGGCTACATGCTGACGCACGGGTCACTGCCAGAGTACGGGTCAGGAGTAGGGTACGGC
Source organism: Mesoplodon bidens (assembly GCF_964165515.1). Lineage (NCBI taxonomy): Eukaryota > Metazoa > Chordata > Mammalia > Artiodactyla > Ziphiidae > Mesoplodon > Mesoplodon bidens. Next base: position 48,886 of record NW_027672416.1, read on the forward strand.
GTAAGGTAAGTTGTAGGGCTGGTGGTGGGTTTCTATTCCGGGCTAGGGTTAGGGTTAGGGAACGGCAAGGCTTAGGGCACAGGTGAGGGTTCGGAAACGTGGGAGGGTCAGGCTACGTGCTGACGCACGTGTCAGTGCCAGCGTACGGGCCAGGAGTAGGCAACGGCGTAAGGTAAGGTGTAGGGCTGGTGGTTGTTTTCTGTGCCAGGCTAGGGTTAGGGTGAGTGAACGGCAAGGCTTAGGGCACATGTGAGGGTACGGAAACGTGGGAGGGTCGGGCTACGTGCTGACGCACGGGTCAGTGCCAGCGTACTGGCCAGGAGAAGGCAGCGGCGTAGGGTAAAGTGTAAGGCTGGTGGTGGGTTTGCGTTCCGGGCTAGGGTTAGGGTTAGGGAACGGCAAGGCTTAGGGCACAGGTGAGGGTACGGAAACGTGGGAGGGTCAGGCTACGTGCTGACGCACGGGTCAGTGCCAGCGTACGGGTCAGGAGTATGGTACGGCTTAAGGTAAGGTGTAGGGCTGGTGGTGGGTTTCTATTCCGGGCTAGGGTTAGGGTTAGGGAACGGCAAGGCTTAGGGCACAGGTGAGGGTACGGAAACGTGGGAGGGTCAGGCTACGTGCTGACTCACGGTTCAGTGCCAGCGTACGGGCCAGGAATAGGGTACGGCGTAAGGTAAGGTGTAGGGCTGGTGGTGGGTTTCTATTCCGGGCTAGGGTTAGGGTTAGGGAACGGCAAGGTTTAGGTCACAGGTGAGGGCATGGAAACGTGGGAGGGTCAGGCTACGTGCTGACGCTCGGGTCAGTGCCAGCGTACGGGCCAGGAGCAGGGTAGGGCGTAAGTTAAGGTGTAGGGCTTTTGTTGATTTCCGTTCCAGGCTAGGGTTAGGGTTAGGGAACGGCAAGGCTTAGGGCACATGGGAGGGTACGGAAACGTGGGAGGGTCGGGCTACGTGCTGACGCACGGGTCAGTGCCAGCGTACGGGCCAGGAGTAGGCAACGGCGTAGGATAAAGTGTAGGACTGGAGGTGGATTTGCGTTCTGGGCTAGGGTTAGGGTTAGGGAACGGCAAGGCTTAGGGCACAGGTGAGGGTACGGAAACGTGGGAGGGTGAGCCTACGTGCTGACGCACGGGTCCGTGCCAGCATACAGGCCAGGAGTAGGCAACGGCGTAAGGTAAGGTGAAGGGCTTGTGGTTGATTTCCGTTCCCGGCTAGGGTTAGGGTTAGGGAACGGCAAGGCTTAGGGCACAGGTGAGTGTATGGAAACGTGGGAGGGTCAGGCTACGTGCTGACGCACGGGTCAGTGCCAGAGTACGGGCCAGGAGTAGGCAACGGCGTAGGATAAAGTGTACGGCTGGTGGTGGATTTGCGTTCAGGGCTAGTGTTAGGGTTAGGGAACGGCAAGGCTTAGGGCACAGGTCAGGGTACGGAAACGCGGGAGGGTAAGTCTACGTGCTGATGCACGGGTCAGTGCCAGAGTACAGGCCAGGAGTAGGCAACGGCGTAGGGTAAGGTGTAGGGCTGGTGGTGGGTTTCCATTCCGGGCTAGGGTTAGGGTTAGGGAACGGCAAGGCTTAGGGCACAGGTGAGGGTACAGAAATGTGGGAGGGTCAGGCTACGTGCTGACGCACGGGTCAGTGCCAGCGTACGGGCCAGGAGTAGGCAACGGAGTAAGGTAAGATGTAGGGCTGGTGGTTGGTTTCCTTTCCAGGCTAGGGTTAGTGTTAGGGAACGGCAAGGCTTAGGGCACAGGTGAGGGTACGGAAACGCGGGAGGGTAAGGCTACGTGCTGATGCACGGATCAGTGCCAGAGTACAAGCCAGGAGTAGGCAACGGCGTAGGGTAAAGTGTAGGGATGGTGGTGGGTTTCTGTTCCGGGCTAGTGTTAGTGTTAGAGAATGGCAAGGCTTAGGGCACAGGTGAGGGTACGGAAACGTGGGTGGGTCAGGCTACGTGCTGACGCACGGGTCAGTGCCAGCGTACGGGCCAGGAGTAGGCAACGGCGTAAGGTAAGGTGTAGGGCTGGTGGTTGGTTTCCGTTCCAGGCTAGGGTTACGGTTATGGAACGGCAAGGCTTAGGGCACAGGTGAGGGTACGGAAACGTGGGAGGGTCGGGCTACGTGCTGACGCACGGGTTAGTGCCAGCGTACGGGCCAGGAGTAGGCAACGGCGTTGGATAAAGTGTAGGGCTGGTGGTGGGTTTCCATTCCGGGCTAGGGTTAGGGTTAGGGAACGGCAAGGCTTAGGGCACAGGTGAGGGTACGGAAACGTGGGAGGGTCAGGCTACGTGCTGACACACGGGTCAGTGCCAGCGTACGGGACAGGAGTAGAGTACGGCGTAAGGTAAGGTGTAGGGCTGGTGGTGGGTTTGTATTCCGGGCTAGGGTTAGGGTTAGGGAACGGCAAGGTTTAGGGCACAGGTGAGGGCACGGAAACGTGGGAGGGTCAGGCTATGTGCTGACGCACGGTTCAGTGCCAGCGTACGGGCCAGGAGCAGGGTACGGCGTAAGTTAAGGTGTAGGGCTTTGGTTGATTTCTGTTCCAGGCTAGGGTTAGGGTTAGGGAATGGCAAGGCTTAGGGCATATGTGAGGGTACGGAAACGTGGGAGGGTCGGGCTACGTGCAGACGCACGGGTCAGTGCCAGCGTACGGGCCAGGAGTAGGCAACGGCGTAGGATAAAGTGTAGGGCTGGAGGTGGATTTGCGTTCTGGGCTAGGGTTAGGGTTAGGGAACGGGAAGGCTTAGGGCACAGGTGAGGGTACGGAAACGTGGGAGGGTGAGGCTACGTGCTGACGCATGGGTCCGTGCCAGCATACCGGCCAGGAGTAGGCAACGGCGTAAGGTAAGGTGAAGGGCTTGTGGTTGATTTCCGTTCCCGGCTAGGGTTAGGGTTAGGGAACGGCAAGGCTTAGGGCACAGGTGAGGGTATGGAAACGTGGGAGGGTCAGGCTACGTGCTGACACACGGGTCAGTGCCAGCGTACGGGCCAGGAGTAGGCAACGGCGTAGGATAAAGTGTACGGCTGGTGGTGGATTTGCGTTCAGGGCTAGGGTTAGGGTTAGGAAACGGCAAGGCTTAGGGCACAGGTGAGGGTTCGGAAACGTGGGAGGGTCAGGCTACGTGCTGACGCACGGGTCAGTGCCAGAGTACAGGCCAGGAGTAGGCAACGGCGTAGGGTAAGGTGTAGGGCTGGTGGTGGGTTTCCATTCCGGGCTAGGGTTAGGGTTAGGGAACGGCAAGGCTTAGGGCACAGGTGAGGGTACGGAAACGAGGGAGGGTCGGGCTACGTGCTGACGCACGGTTCAGTGCCAGCGTACGGGCCAGGAATAGGGTACGGCGTAAGGTAAGCTGTAGGGCTGGTGGTGGGTTTCTATTCCGGGCTAGGGTTAGGGTTAGGGAACGGCAAGTTTTAGGTCACAGGTGAGGGCATGGAAACGTGGGAGGGTCAGGCTACGTGCTGACGCTCGGTTCAGTGCCAGCGTACGGGCCAGGAGCAGGGTACGGCGTAAGTTAAGGTGTAGGGCTTTGGTTGATTTCCGTTCCAGGCTAGGGTTAGGGTTAGGGAACGGCAAGGCTTAGGGCACATGGGAGGGTACGGAAACGTGGGAGGGTCGGGCTACGTGCTGACGCACGGGTCAGTGCCAGCGTACGGGCCAGGAGTAGGCAACGGCGTAGGATAAAGTGTAGGACTGGAGGTGGATTTGCGTTCTGGGCTAGGGTTAGGGTTAGGGAACGGCAAGGCTTAGGACACAGGTGAGGGTACGGAAACGTGGGAGGGTGAGCCTACGTGCTGACGCACGGGTCCGTGCCAGCATACAGGCCAGGAGTAGGCAACGGCGTAAGGTAAGGTGAAGGGCTTGTGGTTGATTTCCGTTCCCGGCTAGGGTTAGGGTTAGGGAACGGCAAGGCTTAGGGCACAGTTGAGTGTATGGAAACGTGGGAGGGTCAGGCTACGTGCTGACGCACGGGTCAGTGCCAGCGTACGGGCCAGGAGTAGGCAACGGCGTAGGATAAAGTGTACGGCTGGTGGTGGATTTGCGTTCAGGGCTAGGGTTAGGGTTAGGGAACGGCAAGGCTTAGGGCACAGGTGAGGGTACGGAAACGCGGGAGGGTAAGTCTACGTGCTGATGCACGGGTCAGTGCCAGAGTACAGGCCAGGAGTAGGCAACGGCGTAGGGTAAGGTGTAGGGCTGGTGGTGGGTTTCCATTCCGGGCTAGGGTTAGGGTTAGGGAACGGCAAGGCTTAGGGCACAGGTGAGGGTACGGAAACGTGGGAGGGTCAGGCTACGTGCTGACGCACGGGTCAGTGCCAGCGTACGGGCCAGGAGTAGGCAACGGCGTAAGGTAAGATGTAGGGCTGGTGGTTGGTTTCCTTTCCAGGCTAGGGTTAGTGTTAGGGAACGGCAAGGCTTAGGGCACAGGTTAGGGTACGGAAACGCGGGAGGGTAAGGCTACGTGCTGATGCACGGATCAGTGCCAGAGTACAAGCCAGGAGTAGGCAACGGCGTAGGGTAAAGTGTAGGGATGGTGGTGGGTTTCTGTTCCGGGCTAGTGTTAGGGTTAGAGAATGGCAAGGCTTAGGGCACAGGTGAGGGTACGGAAACGTGGGTGGGTCGGGCTATGTGCTGACGCACGGGTCAGTGCCAGCGTACGGGCCAGGAGTAGGCAACGGCGTAAGGTAAGGTGTAGGGCTGGTGGTTGGTTTCCGTTCCAGGCTAGGGTTACGGTTATGGAACGGCAAGGCTTAGGGCACAGGTGAGGGTACGGAAACGTGGGAGGGTCGGGCTACGTGCTGACGCACGGGTTAGTGCCAGCGTACGGGCCAGGAGTAGGCAACGGCGTTGGATAAAGTGTAGGGCTGGTGGTGGGTTTCCATTCCGGGCTAGGGTTAGGGTTAGGGAACGGCAAGGCTTAGGGCACAGGTGAGGGTACGGAAACGTGGGAGGGTCAGGCTACGTGCTGACGCACGGGTCAGTGCCAGCGTACGGGACAGGAGTAGAGTACGGCGTAAGGTAAGGTGTAGGGCTGGTGGTGGGTTTGTATTCCGGGCTAGGGTTAGGGTTAGGGAACGGCAAGGTTTAGGGCACAGGTGAGGGCACGGAAACGTGGGAGGGTCAGGCTACGTGCTGACGCACGGTTCAGTGCCAGCGTACGGGCCAGGAGCAGGGTACTGCGTAAGGTAAGGTGTAGGGCTTTGGTTGATTTCCGTTCCAGGCTAGGGTTAGGGTTAGGGAATGGCAAGGATTAGGGCATATGTGAGGGTACGGAAACGTGGGAGGGTCGGGCTACGTGCTGACGCACGGGTCAGTGCCAGCGTACGGGCCAGGAGTAGGCAACGGCGTAGGATAAAGTGTAGGGCTGGAGGTGGATTTGCGTTCTGGGCTAGGGTTAGGGTTAGGGAACGGCAAGGCTTAGGGCACAGGTGAGGGTACGGAAACGTGGGAGGGTGAGGCTACGTGCTGACGCATGGGTCCGTGCCAGCATACAGGCCAGGAGTAGGCAACGGCGTAAGGTAAGGTGAAGGGCTTGTGGTTGATTTCCGTTCCCGGCTAGGGTTAGGGTTAGGGAACGGTAAGGCTTAGGGCACAGGTGAGGGTATGGAAACGTGGGAGGGTCAGGCTACGTGCTGACACACGGGTCAGTGCCAGCGTACGGGCCAGGAGTAGGCAACGGCGTAGGATAAAGTGTACGGCTGGTGGTGGATTTGCGTTCAGGGCTAGGGTTAGGGTTAGGAAACGGCAAGGCTTAGGGTACAGGTCAGGGTACGGAAACGCGGGAGGGTCAGGCTACGTGCTGATGCACGGGTCAGTGCCAGAGTACAGGCCAGGAGTAGGCAACGGCGTAGGGTAAGGTGTAGGGCTGGTGGTGGGTTTCCATTCCTGGCTAGGGTTAGGGTTAGGGAACGGCAAGGCTTAGGGCACAGGTGAGGGTACGGAAACGTGGGAGGGTCAGGCTACGTGCTGACTCACGGTTCAGTGCCAGCGTACGGGCCAGGAATAGGGTACGGCTTAAGGTAAGGTGTAGGGCTGGTGGTGGGTTTCTATTCCGGGCTAGGGTTAGGGTTAGGGAACGGCAAGGTTTAGGTCACAGGTGAGGGCATGGAAACGTGGGAGGGTCAGGCTACGTGCTGACGCTCGGTTCAGTGCCAGCGTACGGGCCAGGAGCAGGGTACGGCGTAAGTTAAGGTGTAGGTCTTTGGTTGATTTCCGTTCCAGGCTAGGGTTAGGGTTAGGGAACGGCAAGGCTTAGGGCACATGGGAGGGTACGGAAACGTGGGAGGGTCGGGCTACGTGCTGACGCACGGGTCAGTGCCAGCGTACGGGCCAGGAGTAGGCAACGGCGTAGGATAAAGTGTAGGACTGGAGGTGGATTTGCGTTCTGGGCTAGGGTTAGGGTTAGGGAACGGCAAGGCTTAGGGCACAGGTGAGGGTACGGAAACGTGGGATGGTGAGCCTACGTGCTGACGCACGGGTCCGTGCTAGCATACAGGCCAGGAGTAGGCAACGGCGTAAGGTAAGGTGAAGGGCTTGTGGTTGATTTCCGTTCCCGGCTAGGGTTAGGGTTAGGGAACGGCAAGGCTTAGGGCACAGGTGAGTGTATGGAAACGTGGGAGGGTCAGGCTACGTGCTGACGCACGGTTCAGTGCCAGTGTACGGGCCAGGAGTAGGCAACGGCGTAGGATAAAGTGTACGGCTGGTGGTGGATTTGCGTTCAGGGCTAGGGTTAGGGTTAGGGAACGGCAAGGCTTAGGGCACAGGTGAGGGTACGGAAACGCGGGAGGGTAAGTCTACGTGCTGATGCACGGGTCAGTGCCAGAGTACAGGCCAGGAGTAGGCAACGGCGTAGGGTAAGGTGTAGGGCTGGTGGTGGGTTTCCATTCCGGGCTAGGGTTAGGGTTAGGGAACGGCAAGGCTTAGGGCACAGGTGAGGGTACGGAAACGTGGGAGGGTCAGGCTACGTGCTGACGCACGGGTCAGTGCCAGCGTACGGGCCAGGAGTAGGCAACGGCGTAAGGTAAGATGTAGGGCTGGTGGTTGGTTTCCTTTCCAGGCTAGGGTTAGTGTTAGGGAACGGCAAGGCTTAGGGCACAGGTTAGGGTACGGAAACGCGGGAGGGTAAGGCTACGTGCTGATGCACGGATCAGTGCCAGAGTACAAGCCAGGAGTAGGCAACGGCGTAGGGTAAAGTGTAGGGATGGTGGTGGGTTTCTGTTCCGGGCTAGTGTTAGGGTTAGAGAATGGCAAGGCTTAGGGCACAGGTGAGGTTACGGAAACGTGGGTGGGTCGGGCTATGTGCTGACGCACGGGTCAGTGCCAGCGTACGGGCCAGGAGTAGGCAACGGCGTAAGGTAAGGTGTAGGGCTGGTGGTTGGTTTCCGTTCCAGGCTAGGGTTACGGTTATGGAACGGCAAGGCTTAGGGCACAGGTGAGGGTACGGAAACGTGGGAGGGTCGGGCTACGTGCTGACGCACGGGTTAGTGCCAGGGTACGGGCCAGGAGTAGGCAACGGCGTTGGATAAAGTGTAGGGCTGGTGGTGGGTTTCCATTCCGGGCTAGGGTTAGGGTTAGGGAACGGCAAGGCTTAGGGCACAGGTGAGGGTACGGAAACGTGGGAGGGTCAGGCTACGTGCTGACACACGGGTCAGTGCCAGCGTACGGGACAGGAGTAGAGTACGGCGTAAGGTAAGGTGTAGGCCTGGTGGTGGGTTTGTATTCCGGGCTAGGGTTAGGGTTAGGGAACGGCAAGGTTTAGGGCACAGGTGAGGGCACGGAAACGTGGGAGGGTCAGGCTACGTGCTGACGCACGGTTCAGTGCCAGCGTACGGGCCAGGAGCAGGGTACGGTGTAAGTTAAGGTGTAGGGCTTTGGTTGATTTCCGTTCCAGGCTAGGGTTAGGGTTAGGGAATGGCAAGGCTTAGGGCATATGTGAGGGTACGGAAACGTGGGAGGGTCGGGCTACGTGCTGACGCACGGGTCAGTGCCAGCGTACGGGCCAGGAGTAGGCAACGGCGTAGGATAAAGTGTAGGGCTGGAGGTGGATTTGCATTCTGGGCTAGGGTTAGGGTTAGGGAACGGCAAGACTTAGGGCACAGGTGAGGGTACGGAAACGTGGGAGGGTGAGGCTACGTGCTGACGCATGGGTCCGTGCCAGCATAGAGGCCAGGAGTAGGCAACGGCGTAAGGCAAGGTGAAGGGCTTGTGGTTGATTTCCGTTCCCGGCTAGGGTTAGGGTTAGGGAACGGCAAGGCTTAGGGCACAGGTGAGGGTTTGGAAACGTGGGAGGGTCAGGCTACGTGCTGACACACGGGTCAGTGCCAGCGTACGGGCCAGGAGTAGGCAACGGCGTAGGATAAAGTGTACGGCTGGTGGTGGATTTGCGTTCAGGGCTAGGGTTAGGGTTAGGAAACGGCAAGGCTTAGGGCACAGGTGAGGGTTCGGAAACGTGGGAGGGTCAGGCTACGTGCTGACGCACGGGTCAGTGCCAGAGTACAGGCCAGGAGTAGGCAACGGCGTAGGGTAAGGTGTAGGGCTGGTGGTGGGTTTCCATTCCGGGCTAGGGTTAGGGTTAGGGAACGGCAAGGCTTAGGGCACAGGTGAGGGTACGGAAACGTGGGAGGGTCAGGCTACGTGCTGACTCACGGTTCAGTGCCAGCGTACGGGCCAGGAATAGGGTACGGCGTAAGGTAAGGTGTAGGGCTGGTGGTGGGTTTCTATTCCGGGCTAGGGTTAGGGTTAGGGAACGGCAAGGTTTAGGTCACAGGTGAGGGCATGGAAACGTGGGAGGGTCAGGCTACGTGCTGACGCTCGGTTCAGTGCCAGCGTACGGGCCAGGAGCAGGGTACGGCGTAAGTCAAGGTGTAGGGCTTTGATTGATTTCCGTTCCAGGCTAGGGTTAGGGTTAGGGAACGGCAAGGCTTAGGGCACATGGGAGGGTACGGAAACGTGGGAGGGTCGGGCTACGTGCTGACGCACGGGTCAGTGCCAGCGAACGGGCCAGAGTAGGCAACGGCGTAGGATAAAGTGTAGGACTGGAGGTGGATTTGCGTTCTGGGCTAGGGTTAGGGTTAGGGAACGGCAAGGCTTAGGGCACAGGTGAGGGTACGGAAACGTGGGAGGGTGAGCGTACGTGCTGACGCACGCGTCCGTGCCAGCATACAGGCCAGGAGTAGGCAACGGCGTAAGGTAAGGTGAAGGGCTTGTGGTTGATTTCCGTTCCCGGCTAGGGTTAGGGTTAGGGAACGGCAAGGCTTAGGGCACAGGTGAGTGTATGGAAACGTGGGAGGGTCAGGCTACGTGCTGACGCATGGTTCAGTGCCAGTGTACGGGCCAGGAGTAGGCAACGGCGTAGGATAAAGTGTACGGCTGGTGGTGGATTTGCGTTCAGGGCTAGGGTTAGGGTTAGGGAACGGCAAGGCTTAGGGCACAGGTCAGGGTATGGAAACGCGGGAGGGTAAGTCTACGTGCTGATGCAGGGGTCAGTGCCAGAGTACAGGCCAGGAGTAGGCAACGGCGTAGGGTAAGGTGTAGGGCTGGTGGTGGGTTTCCATTCCGGGCTAGGGTTAGGGTTAGGGAACGGCAAGGCTTAGGGCACAGGTGAGGGTACGGAAACGTGGGAGGGTCAGGCTACGTGCTGACGCACGGGTCAGTGCCAGCGTACGGGCCAGGAGTAGGCAACGGCGTAAGGTAAGATGTAGGGCTGGTGGTTGGTTTCCTTTCCAGGCTAGGGTTAGTGTTAGGGAACGGCAAGGCTTAGGGCACAGGTTAGGGTACGGAAACGCGGGAGGGTAAGGCTACGTGCTGATGCACGGATCAGTGCCAGAGTACAAGCCAGGAGTAGGCAACGGCGTAGGGTAAAGTGTAGGGATGGTGGTGGGTTTCTGTTCCGGGCTAGTGTTAGGGTTAGAGAATGGCAAGGCTTAGGGCACAGGTGAGGGTACGGAAACGTGGGTGGGTCAGGCTACGTGCTGGCGCACGGGTCAGTGCCAGCGTACGGGCCAGGAGTAGGCAACGGCGTAAGGTAAGGTGTAGGGCTGGTGGTTGGTTTCCGTTCCAGGCTAGGGTTACGGTTATGGAACGGCAAGGCTTAGGGCACAGGTGAGGGTACGGAAACGTGGGAGGGTCGGGCTACGTGCTGACGCACGGGTTAGTGCCAGCGTACGGGCCAGGAGTAGGCAACGGCGTTGGATAAAGTGTAGGGCTGGTGGTGGGTTTCCATTCCGGGCTAGGGTTAGGGTTAGGGAACGGCAAGGCTTAGGGCACAGGTGAGGGCACGGAAACGTGGGAGGGTCAGGCTACGTGCTGATGCACGGGTCAGTGCCAGAGTACAGGCCAGGAGTAGGCAACGGCGTAGGGTAAGGTGTAGGGCTGGTGGTGGGTTTCCATTCCTGGCTAGGGTTAGGGTTAGGGAACGGCAAGGCTTAGGGCACAGGTGAGGGTACGGAAACGTGGGAGGGTCAGGCTACGTGCTGACTCACGGTTCAGTGCCAGCGTACGGGCCAGGAATAGGGTACGGCTTAAGGTAAGGTGTAGGGCTGGTGGTGGGTTTCTATTCCGGGCTAGGGTTAGGGTTAGGGAACGGCAAGGTTTAGGTCACAGGTGAGGGCATGGAAACGTGGGAGGGTCAGGCTACGTGCTGACGCTCGGTTCAGTGCCAGCGTACGGGCCAGGAGCAGGGTACGGCGTAAGTTAAGGTGTAGGGCTTTGGTTGATTTCCGTTCCAGGCTAGGGTTAGGGTTAGGGAACGGCAAGGCTTAGGGCACATGGGAGGGTACGGAAACGTGGGAGGGTCGGGCTACGTGCTGACGCACGGGTCAGTGCCAGCGTACGGGCCAGGAGTAGGCAACGGCGTAGGATAAAGTGTAGGACTGGAGTTGGATTTGCGTTCTGGGCTAGGGTTAGGGTTAGGGAACGGCAAGGCTTAGGGCACAGGTGAGGGTACGGAAACGTGGGATGGTGAGCCTACGTGCTGACGCACGGGTCCGTGCTAGCATACAGGCCAGGAGTAGGCAACGGCGTAAGGTAAGGTGAAGGGCTTGTGGTTGATTTCCGTTCCCGGCTAGGGTTAGGGTTAGGGAACGGCAAGGCTTAGGGCACAGGTGAGGGTACGGAAACGTGGGAGGGTCAGGCTACGTGCTGACACACGGGTCAGTGCCAGCGTACGGGACAGGAGTAGAGTACGGTGTAAGGTAAGGTGTAGGGCTGGTGGTGGGTTTGTATTCCGGGCTAGGGTTAGGGTTAGGGAACGGCAAGGTTTAGGGCACAGGTGAGGGCACGGAAACGTGGGAGGGTCAGGCTACGTGCTGACGCACGGTTCAGTGCCAGCGTACGGGCCAGGAGCAGGGTACGGCGTAAGTTAAGGTGTAGGGCTTTGGTTGATTTCCGTTCCAGGCTAGGGTTAGGGTTAGGGAATGGCAAGGCTTAGGGCATATGTGAGGGTACGGAAACGTGGGAGGGTCGGGCTACGTGCTGACGCACGGGTCAGTGCAGGCGTACGGGCCAGGAGTAGGCAACGGCGTAGGATAAAGTGTAGGGCTGGAGGTGGATTTGCGTTCTGGGCTAGGGTTAGGGTTAGGGAACGGCAAGGCTTAGGGCACAAGTGAGGATACGGAAACGTGGGAGGGTGAGGCTACGTGCTGACGCATGGGTACGTGCCAGCATACAGGCCAGGAGTAGGCAACGGCGTAAGGTAAGGTTTAGGGCTGGTGGTGGGTTTCCATTCCGGGATAGGGTTAGGGTTAGGGAACGGCAAGGCTTAGGGCACAGGTGAGGGTACGGAAACGTGGGAGGGTCAGGCTACATGCTGACGCACGTGTCAGTGCCAGCGTACGGGTCAGGAGTAGGGTACGGCGTAAGGTAAGTTGTAGGGCTGGTGGTGGGTTTCTATTCCGGGCTAAGGTTAGGGTTAGGGAACGGCAAGGCTTAGGGCACAGGTGAGGTTACGGAAACGTGGGAGGGTCAGGCTACGTGCTGATGCACGGTTCAGTGCCAGCGTACTGGCCAGGAATAGGGTACGGTGTAAGGTAAGGTGTAGGGCTGGTGGTGGGTTTCCGTTCCGGGCTAGGGATAGGGCAAGGGAACGGCAAGGCTTATGGCACAGGAGAGGGTACGGAAATGTGGGAGGGTCAGGCTACCTGCTGACGCACGTGTCAGTGCCAGCGTACGGGCCAGGAGTAGGCAACGGCGTAAGGTAAGGTGTAGGGCTGGTGGTTGTTTTCTGTGCCAGGCTAGGGTTAGGGTGAGTGAACGGCAAGGCTTACGGCACATGTGAGGGTACGGAAACGTGGGAGGGCCGGGCTACGTGCTGACGCACGGGTCAGTGCCAGCGTACTGGCCAGGAGAAGGCAGCGGCGTAGGGTAAAGTGTAAGGCTGGTGGTGGGTTTGCGTTCCGGGCTAGGGTTAGGGTTAGGGAACGGCAAGGCTTAGGGCACAGGTGAGGGTACGGAAACGTGGGAGGGTCAGGCTACGTGCTGATGCACGGGTCAGTGCCAGCGTACCGGTCAGGAGTATGGTACGGCTTAAGGTAAGGTGTAGGGCTGGTGGTGGGTTTCTATTCCGGGCTAGGGTTAGGGTTAGGGAACGGCAAGGCTTAGGGCACAGGTGAGGGTACGGAAACGTGGGAGGGTCAGGCTACATGCTGACGCACGTGTCAGTGCCAGCGTACGGGTCAGGAGTAGGGTACGGCGTAAGGTAAGTTGTAGGGCTGGTGGTGGGTTTCTATTCCGGGCTAAGGTTAGGGTTAGGGAACGGCAAGGCTTAGGGCACAGGTGAGGGTACGGAAACGTGGGAGGGTCAGGCTACGTGCTGACACACGGGTCAGTGCCAGCGTACGGGACAGAAGTAGATTACGGCGTAAGGTAAGGTGTAGGCCTGGTGGTGGGTTTGTATTCCGGGCTAGGGTTAGGGTTAGGGAACGGCAAGGTTTAGGGCACAGGTGAGGGCACGGAAACGTGGGAGGGTCAGGCTACGTGCTGACGCACGGTTCAGTGCCAGCGTACGGGCCAGGAGCAGGGTACGGCGTAAGTTAAGGTGTAGGGCTTTGGTTGATTTCCGTTCCAGGCTAGGGTTAGGGTTAGTGAATGGCAAGGCTTAGGGCATATGTGAGGGTACGGAAACGTGGGAGGGTCGGGCTACGTGCTGACGCACGGGTCAGTGCCAGCGTACGGGCCAGGAGTAGGCAACGGCGTAGGATAAAGTGTAGGGCTGGAGGTGGATTTGCATTCTGGGCTAGGGTTAGGGTTAGGGAACGGCAAGACTTAGGGCACAGGTGAGGGTACGGAAACGTGGGAGGGTGAGGCTACGTGCTGACGCATGGGTACGTGCCAGCATACAGGCCAGGAGTAGGCAACGGCGTAAGGCAAGGTGAAGGGCTTGTGGTTGATTTCCGTTCCCGGCTAGGGTTAGGGTTAGGGAACGGCAAGGCTTAGGGCACAGGTGAGGGTTTGGAAACGTGGGAGGGTCAGGCTACGTGCTGACACACGGGTCAGTGCCAGCGTACGGGCCAGGAGTAGGCAAGGGCGTAGGATAAAGTGTACGGCTGGTGGTGGATTTGCGTTCAGGGCTAGGGTTAGGGTTAGGAAACGGCAAGGCTTAGGGCACAGGTGAGGGTTCGGAAACGTGGGAGGGTCAGGCTACGTGCTGACGCACGGGTCAGTGCCAGAGTACAGGCCAGGAGTAGGCAACGGCGTAGGGTAAGGTGTAGGGCTGGTGGTGGGTTTCCATTCCGGGCTAGGGTTAGGGTTAGGGAACGGCAAGGCTTAGGGCACAGGTGAGGGTACGGAAACGTGGGAGGGTCAGGCTACGTGCTGACTCACGGTTCAGTGCCAGCGTACGGGCCAGGAATAGGGTACGGCGTAAGGTAAGGTGTAGGGCTGGTGGTGGGTTTCTATTCCGGGCTAGGGTTAGGGTTAGGGAACGGCAAGGTTTAGGTCACAGGTGAGGGCATGGAAACGTGGGAGGGTCAGGCTACGTGCTGACGCTCGGTTCAGTGCCAGCGTACGGGCCAGGAGCAGGGTACGGCGTAAGTCAAGGTGTAGGGCTTTGATTGATTTCCGTTCCAGGCTAGGGTTAGGGTTAGGGAACGGCAAGGCTTAGGGCACATGGGAGGGTACGGAAACGTGGGAGGGTCGGGCTACGTGCTGACGCACGGGTCAGTGCCAGCGAACGGGCCAGAGTAGGCAACGGCGTAGGATAAAGTGTAGGACTGGAGGTGGATTTGCGTTCTGGGCTAGGGTTAGGGTTAGGGAACGGCAAGGCTTAGGGCACAGGTGAGGGTACGGAAACGTGGGAGGGTGAGCGTACGTGCTGACGCACGCGTCCGTGCCAGCATACAGGCCAGGAGTAGGCAACGGCGTAAGGTAAGGTGAAGGGCTTGTGGTTGATTTCCGTTCCCGGCTAGGGTTAGGGTTAGGGAACGGCAAGGCTTAGGGCACAGGTGAGTGTATGGAAACGTGGGAGGGTCAGGCTACGTGCTGACGCATGGGTCAGTGCCAGTGTACGGGCCAGGAGTAGGCAACGGCGTAGGATAATGTGTACGGCTGGTGGTGGATTTGCGTTCAGGGCTAGGGTTAGGGTTAGGGAACGGCAAGGCTTAGGGCACAGGTCAGGGTACGGAAACGCGGGAGGGTAAGTCTACGTGCTGATGCAGGGGTCAGTGCCAGAGTACAGGCCAGGAGTAGGCAACGGCGTAGGGTAAGGTGTAGGGCTGGTGGTGGGTTTCCATTCCGGGCTAGGGTTAGGGTTAGGGAACGGCAAGGCTTAGGGCACAGGTGAGGGTACGGAAACGTGGGAGGGTCAGGCTACGTGCTGACGCACGGGTCAGTGCCAGCGTACGGGCCAGGAGTAGGCAACGGCGTAAGGTAAGATGTAGGGCTGGTGGTTGGTTTCCTTTCCAGGCTAGGGTTAGTGTTAGGGAACGGCAAGGCTTAGGGCACAGGTTAGGGTACGGAAACGCGGGAGGGTAAGGCTACGTGCTGATGCACGGATCAGTGCCAGAGTACAAGCCAGGAGTAGGCAACGGCGTAGGGTAAAGTGTAGGGATGGTGGTGGGTTTCTGTTCCGGGCTAGTGTTAGGGTTAGAGAATGGCAAGGCTTAGGGCACAGGTGAGGGTACGGAAACGTGGGTGGGTCAGGCTACGTGCTGGCGCACGGGTCAGTGCCAGCGTACGGGCCAGGAGTAGGCAACGGCGTAAGGTAAGGTGTAGGGCTGGTGGTTGGTTTCCGTTCCAGGCTAGGGTTACGGTTATGGAACGGCAAGGCTTAGGGCACAGGTGAGGGTACGGAAACGTGGGAGGGTCGGGCTACGTGCTGACACACGGGTTAGTGCCAGCGTACGGGCCAGGAGTAGGCAACGGCGTTGGATAAAGTGTAGGGCTGGTGGTGGGTTTCCATTCCGGGCTAGGGTTAGGGTTAGGGAACGGCAAGGCTTAGGGCACAGGTGAGGGCACGGAAACGTGGGAGGGTCAGGCTACGTGCTGATGCACGGGTCAGTGCCAGAGTACAGGCCAGGAGTAGGCAACGGCGTAGGGTAAGGTGTAGGGCTGGTGGTGGGTTTCCATTCCTGGCTAGGGTTAGGGTTAGGGAACGGCAAGGCTTAGGGCACAGGTGAGGGTACGGAAACGTGGGAGGGTCAGGCTACGTGCTGACTCACGGTTCAGTGCCAGCGTACGGGCCAGGAATAGGGTACGGCTTAAGGTAAGGTGTAGGGCTGGTGGTGGGTTTCTATTCCGGGCTAGGGTTAGGGTTAGGGAACGGCAAGGTTTAGGTCACAGGTGAGGGCATGGAAACGTGGGAGGGTCAGGCTACGTGCTGACGCTCGGTTCAGTGCCAGCGTACGGGCCAGGAGCAGGGTACGGCGTAAATTAAGGTGTAGGGCTTTGGTTGATTTCCGTTCCAGGCTAGGGTTAGGGTTAGGGAACGGCAAGGCTTAGGGCACATGGGAGGGTATGGAAACGTGGGAGGGTCGGGCTACGTGCTGACGCACGGGTCAGTGCCAGCGTACGGGCCAGGAGTAGGCAACGGCGTAGGATAAAGTGTAGGACTGGAGTTGGATTTGCGTTCTGGGCTAGGGTTAGGGTTAGGGAACGGCAAGGCTTAGGGCACAGGTGAGGGTACGGAAACGTGGGATGGTGAGCCTACGTGCTGACGCACGGGTCCGTGCTAGCATACAGGCCAGGAGTAGGCAACGGCGTAAGGTAAGGTGAAGGGCTTGTGGTTGATTTCCGTTCCCGGCTAGGGTTAGGGTTAGGGAACGGCAAGGCTTAGGGCACAGGTGAGTGTATGGAAACGTGGGAGGGTCAGGCTACGTGCTGACGCACGGGTCAGTGCCAGCGTACGGGCCAGGAGTAGGCAACGGCGTAGGATAAAGTGTACGGCTGGTGGTGGATTTGCGTTCAGGGCAAGGGTTAGGGTTAGGGAACGGCAAGGCTTAGGGCACAGGTCAGGGTACGGAAACGCGGGAGGGTAAGTCTACGTGCTGATGCACGGGTCAGTGCCAGAGTACAGGCCAGGTGTAGGCAACGGCGTAGGGTAAGGTGTAGGGCTGGTGGTGGTTTTCCATTCCGGGCTAGGGTTAGGGATAGGGAACGGCAAGGCTTAGGGCACAGGTGAGGGTACGGAAACGTGGGAGGGTCAGGCTACGTGCTGACGCACGGGTCAGTGCCAGCGTACGGGCCAGGAGTAGGCAACGGCGTAAGGTAAGATGTAGGGCTGGTGGTTGGTTTCCTTTCCAGGCTAGGGTTAGTGTTAGGGAACGGCAAGGCTTAGGGCACAGGTTAGGGTACGGAAACGCGGGAGGGTAAGGCTACGTGCTGATGCACGGATCAGTGCCAGAGTACAAGCCAGGAGTAGGCAACGGCGTAGGGTAAAGTGTAGGGATGGTGGTGGGTTTCTGTTCCGGGCTAGTGTTAGGGTTAGAGAATGGCAAGGCTTAGGGCACAGGTGAGGGTACGGAAACGTGGGTGGGTCAGGCTACGTGCTGACGCACGGGTCAGTGCCAGCGTACGGGCCAGGAGTAGGCAACGGCGTAAGGTAAGGTGTAGGGCTGGTGGTTGGTTTCCGTTCCAGGCTAGGGTTACGGTTATGGAACGGCAAGGCTTAGGGCACAGGTGAGGGTACGGAAACGTGGGAGGGTTCGGCTACATGCTGACGCACGGGTTAGTGCCAGCGTACGGGCCAGGAGTAGGCAACGGCGTTGGATAAAGTGTAGGGCTGGTGGTGGGTTTCCATTCCGGGCTAGGGTTAGGGTTAGGGAACTGCAAGGCTTAGGGCACAGGTGAGGGTACGGAAACGTGGGAGGGTCAGGCTACGTGCTGACTCACGGTTCACTGCCAGCGTACGGGCCAGGAATAGGGTACGGCGTAAGGTAAGGTGTAGGGCTGGTGGTGGGTTTCTATTCCGGGCTAGGGTTAGGGTTAGGGAACGGCAAGGTTTAGGTCACAGGTGAGGGCATGGAAACGTGGGAGGGTCAGGCTACGTGCTGACGCTCGGTTCAGTGCCAGCGTACGGGCCAGGAGCAGGGTACGGCGTAAGTTAAGGTGTAGGGCTTTGGTTGATTTCCGTTCCAGGCTAGGGTTAGGGTTAGGGAACGGCAAGGCTTAGGGCACAGGTGAGCGTACGGAAACGTGGGTGGGTCAGGCTACGTGCTGACGCACGGGTCAGTGCCAGCGTACGGGCCAGGAGTAGGCAACGGCGTAAGGTAAGGTGTAGGGCTGGTGGTTGGTTTCCGTTCCAGGCTAGGGTTACGGTTATGGAACGGCAAGGCTTAGGGCACAGGTGAGGGTACGGAAACGTGGGAGGATCGGGCTACGTGCTGACGCACGGGTTAGTGCCAGCGTACGGGCCAGGAGTAGGCAACGGCGTTGGATAAAGTGTAGGGCTGGTGGTGGGTTTCCATTCCGGGCTAGGGTTAGGGTTAGGGAACGGCAAGGCTTAGGGCACAGGTGAGGGTACGGAAACGTGGGAGGGTCAGGCTACGTGCTGACACACGGGTCAGTGCCAGCGTACGGGACAGGAGTAGAGTACGGTGTAAGGTAAGGTGTAGGGCTGGTGGTGGGTTTGTATTCCGGGCTAGGGTTAGGGTTAGGGAACGGCAAGGTTTAGGGCACAGGTGAGGGCACGGAAACGTGGGAGGGTCAGGCTACGTGCTGACGCACGGTTCAGTGCCAGCGTACGGGCCAGGAGCAGGGTACGGCGTAAGTTAAGGTGTAGGGCTTTGGTTGATTTCCGTTCCAGGCTAGGGTTAGGGTTAGGGAATGGCAAGGCTTAGGGCATATGTGAGGGTACGGAAACGTGGGAGGGTCGGGCTACGTGCTGACGCACGGGTCAGTGCAGGCGTACGGGCCAGGAGTAGGCAACGGCGTAGGATAAAGTGTAGGGCTGGAGGTGGATTTGCGTTCTGGGCTAGGGTTAGGGTTAGGGAACGGCAAGGCTTAGGGCACAAGTGAGGATACGGAAACGTGGGAGGGTGAGGCTACGTGCTGACGCATGGGTACGTGCCAGCATACAGGCCAGGAGTAGGCAACGGCGTAAGGTAAGGTTTAGGGCTGGTGGTGGGTTTCCATTCCGGGATAGGGTTAGGGTTAGGGAACGGCAAGGCTTAGGGCACAGGTGAGGGTACGGAAACGTGGGAGGGTCAGGCTACATGCTGACGCACGTGTCAGTGCCAGCGTACGGGTCAGGAGTAGGGTACGGCGTAAGGTAAGTTGTAGGGCTGGTGGTGGGTTTCTATTCCGGGCTAAGGTTAGGGTTAGGGAACGGCAAGGCTTAGGGCACAGGTGAGGTTACGGAAATGTGGGAGGGTCAGGCTACGTGCTGATGCACGGTTCAGTGCCAGCGTACTGGCCAGGAATAGGGTACGGTGTAAGGTAAGGTGTAGGGCTGGTGGTGGGTTTCCGTTCCGGGCTAGGGATAGGGCAAGGGAACGGCAAGGCTTATGGCACAGGAGAGGGTACGGAAATGTGGGAGGGTCAGGCTACCTGCTGACGCACGTGTCAGTGCCAGCGTACGGGCCAGGAGTAGGCAACGGCGTAAGGTAAGGTGTAGGGCTGGTGGTTGTTTTCTGTGCCAGGCTAGGGTTAGGGTGAGTGAACGGCAAGGCTTACGGCACATGTGAGGGTACGGAAACGTGGGAGGGCCGGGCTACGTGCTGACGCACGGGTCAGTGCCAGCGTACTGGCCAGGAGAAGGCAGCGGCGTAGGGTAAAGTGTAAGGCTGGTGGTGGGTTTGCGTTCCGGGCTAGGGTTAGGGTTAGGGAACGGCAAGGCTTAGGGCACAGGTGAGGGTACGGAAACGTGGGAGGGTCAGGCTACGTGCTGACGCACGGGTCAGTGCCAGCGTACCGGTCAGGAGTATGGTACGGCTTAAGGTAAGGTGTAGGGCTGGTGGTGGGTTTCTATTCCGGGCTAGGGTTAGGGTTAGGGAACGGCAAGGCTTAGGGCACAGGTGAGGGTACGGAAACGTGGGAGGGTCAGGCTACGTGCTGACTCACAGTTCAGTGCCAGCGTACGGGCCAGGAATAGGGTACGGCGTAAGGTAAGGTGTAGGGCTGGTGGTGGGTTTCTATTCCGGGCTAGGGTTAGGGTTAGGGAACGGCAAGGTTTAGGTCACAGGTGAGGGCATGGAAACGTGGGAGGGTCAGGCTACGTGCTGACGCTCGGTTTAGTGCCAGCGTACGGGCCAGGAGCAGGGTACGGCGTAAGTTAAGGTGTAGGGCTTTTGTTGATTTCCGTTCCAGGCTAGGGTTAGGGTTAGGGAACGGCAAGGCTTAGGGCACATGGGAGGGTACGGAAACGTGGGAGGGTCGGGCTACGTGCTGACGCACGGGTCAGTGCCAGCGTACGGGCCAGGAGTAGGCAACGGCGTAGGATAAATTGTAGGACTGGAGGTGGATTTGCGTTCTGGGCTAGGGTTAGGGTTAGGGAACGGCAAGGCTTAGGGCACAGGTGAGGGTACGGAAACGTGGGAGGGTGAGCCTACGTGCTGACGCACGGGTCCGTGCCAGCATACAGGCCAGGAGTAGGCAACGGCGTAAGGTAAGGTGAAGGGCTTGTGGTTGATTTCCGTTCCCGGCTAGGGTTAGGGTTAGGGAACGGCAAGGCTTAGGGCACAGGTGAGTGTATGGAAATGTGGGAGGGTCAGGCTACGTGCTGACGCACGGGTCAGTGCCAGCGTACGGGCCAGGAGTAGGCAACGGCGTAGGATAAAGTGTACGGCTGGTGGTGGATTTGCGTTCAGGGCTAGGGTTAGGGTTAGGGAACGGCAAGGCTTAGGGCACAGGTCAGGGTACGGAAACGCGGGAGGGTAAGTCTACGTGCTGATGCACGGGTCAGTGCCAGAGTACAGGCCAGGAGTAGGCAACGGCGTAGGGTAAGGTGTAGGGCTGGTGGTGGGTTTCCATTCCGGGCTAGGGTTAGGGTTAGGGAACGGCAAGGCTTAGGGCACAGGTGAGGGTACAGAAACGTGGGAGGGTCAGGCTACGTGCTGACGCATGGGTCAGTGCCAGCGTACGGGCCAGGAGTAGGCAACGGCGTAAGGTAAGATGTAGGGCTGGTGGTTTGTTTCCTTTCCAGGCTAGGGTTAGTGTTAGGGAACGGCAAGGCTTAGGGCACAGGTTAGGGTACGGAAACGCGGGAGGGTAAGGCTACGTGCTGATGCACGGATCAGTGCCAGAGTACAAGCCAGGAGTAGGCAACGGCGTAGGGTAAAGTGTAGGGATGGTGGTGGGTTTCTGTTCCGGGCTAGTGTTAGGGTTAGAGAATGGCAAGGCTTAGGGCACAGGTGAGGGTACGGAAACGTGGGTGGGTCAGGCTACGTGCTGACGCATGGGTCAGTGCCAGCGTACGGGCCAGGAGTAGGCAACGGCGTAAGGTAAGGTGTAGGGCTGGTGGTTGGTTTCCGTTCCAGGCTAGGGTTACGGTTATGGAACGGCAAGGCTTAGGGCACAGGTGAGGGTACGGAAACGTGGGAGGGTCGGGCTACGTGCTGACGCACGGGTTAGTGCCAGCGTACGGGCCAGGAGTAGGCAACGGCGTTGGATAAAGTGTAGGGCTGGTGGTGGGTTTCCATTCCGGGCTAGGGTTAGGGTTAGGGAACGGCAAGGCTTAGGGCACAGGTGAGGGTACGGAAACGGGGGAGGGTCAGGCTACGTGCTGACACACGGGTCAGTGCCAGCGTACGGGACAGGAGTAGAGTACGGCGTAAGGTAAGGTGTAGGGCTGGTGGTGGGTTTCTATTCCGGGCTAGGGTTAGGGTTAGGGAACGGCAAGGTTTAGGTCACAGGTGAGGGCATGGAAACGTGGGAGGGTCAGGCTACGTGCTGACGCTCGGTTCAGTGCCAGCGTACGGGCCAGGAGCAGGGTACGGCGTAAGTCAAGGTGTAGGGCTTTGATTGATTTCCGTTCCAGGCTAGGGTTAGGGTTAGGGAACGGCAAGGCTTAGGGCACATGGGAGGGTACGGAAACGTGGGAGGGTCGGGCTACGTGCTGACGCACGGGTCAGTGCCAGCGAACGGGCCAGAGTAGGCAACGGCGTAGGATAAAGTGTAGGACTGGAGGTGGATTTGCGTTCTGGGCTAGGGTTAGGGTTAGGGAACGGCAAGGCTTAGGGCACAGGTGAGGGTACGGAAACGTGGGAGGGTGAGCGTACGTGCTGACGCACGCGTCCGTGCCAGCATACAGGCCAGGAGTAGGCAACGGCGTAAGGTAAGGTGAAGGGCTTGTGGTTGATTTCCGTTCCCGGCTAGGGTTAGGGTTAGGGAACGGCAAGGCTTAGGGCACAGGTGAGTGTATGGAAACGTGGGAGGGTCAGGCTACGTGCTGACGCATGGTTCAGTGCCAGTGTACGGGCCAGGAGTAGGCAACGGCGTAGGATAAAGTGTACGGCTGGTGGTGGATTTGCGTTCAGGGCTAGGGTTAGGGTTAGGGAACGGCAAGGCTTAGGGCACAGGTCAGGGTATGGAAACGCGGGAGGGTAAGTCTACGTGCTGATGCAGGGGTCAGTGCCAGAGTACAGGCCAGGAGTAGGCAACGGCGTAGGGTAAGGTGTAGGGCTGGTGGTGGGTTTCCATTCCGGGCTAGGGTTAGGGTTAGGGAACGGCAAGGCTTAGGGCACAGGTGAGGGTACGGAAACGTGGGAGGGTCAGGCTACGTGCTGACGCACGGGTCAGTGCCAGCGTACGGGCCAGGAGTAGGCAACGGCGTAAGGTAAGATGTAGGGCTGGTGGTTGGTTTCCTTTCCAGGCTAGGGTTAGTGTTAGGGAACGGCAAGGCTTAGGGCACAGGTTAGGGTACGGAAACGCGGGAGGGTAAGGCTACGTGCTGATGCACGGATCAGTGCCAGAGTACAAGCCAGGAGTAGGCAACGGCGTAGGGTAAAGTGTAGGGATGGTGGTGGGTTTCTGTTCCGGGCTAGTGTTAGGGTTAGAGAATGGCAAGGCTTAGGGCACAGGTGAGGGTACGGAAACGTGGGTGGGTCAGGCTACGTGCTGGCGCACGGGTCAGTGCCAGCGTACGGGCCAGGAGTAGGCAACGGCGTAAGGTAAGGTGTAGGGCTGGTGGTTGGTTTCCGTTCCAGGCTAGGGTTACGGTTATGGAACGGCAAGGCTTAGGGCACAGGTGAGGGTACGGAAACGTGGGAGGGTCGGGCTACGTGCTGACGCACGGGTTAGTGCCAGCGTACGGGCCAGGAGTAGGCAACGGCGTTGGATAAAGTGTAGGGCTGGTGGTGGGTTTCCATTCCGGGCTAGGGTTAGGGTTAGGGAACGGCAAGGCTTAGGGCACAGGTGAGGGCACGGAAACGTGGGAGGGTCAGGCTACGTGCTGATGCACGGGTCAGTGCCAGAGTACAGGCCAGGAGTAGGCAACGGCGTAGGGTAAGGT
Organism: Mesoplodon bidens; assembly: GCF_964165515.1. Taxonomy (NCBI): domain Eukaryota; kingdom Metazoa; phylum Chordata; class Mammalia; order Artiodactyla; family Ziphiidae; genus Mesoplodon; species Mesoplodon bidens. Next base: position 71,758 of record NW_027672416.1, read on the forward strand.
GTAGGGCTGGTGGTGGGTTTCCATTCCTGGCTAGGGTTAGGGTTAGGGAACGGCAAGGCTTAGGGCACAGGTGAGGGTACGGAAACGTGGGAGGGTCAGGCTACGTGCTGACTCACGGTTCAGTGCCAGCGTACGGGCCAGGAATAGGGTACGGCTTAAGGTAAGGTGTAGGGCTGGTGGTGGGTTTCTATTCCGGGCTAGGGTTAGGGTTAGGGAACGGCAAGGTTTAGGTCACAGGTGAGGGCATGGAAACGTGGGAGGGTCAGGCTACGTGCTGACGCTCGGTTCAGTGCCAGCGTACGGGCCAGGAGCAGGGTACGGCGTAAGTTAAGGTGTAGGGCTTTGGTTGATTTCCGTTCCAGGCTAGGGTTAGGGTTAGGGAACGGCAAGGCTTAGGGCACATGGGAGGGTACGGAAACGTGGGAGGGTCGGGCTACGTGCTGACGCACGGGTCAGTGCCAGCGTACGGGCCAGGAGTAGGCAACGGCGTAGGATAAAGTGTAGGACTGGAGTTGGATTTGCGTTCTGGGCTAGGGTTAGGGTTAGGGAACGGCAAGGCTTAGGGCACAGGTGAGGGTACGGAAACGTGGGATGGTGAGCCTACGTGCTGACGCACGGGTCCGTGCTAGCATACAGGCCAGGAGTAGGCAACGGCGTAAGGTAAGGTGAAGGGCTTGTGGTTGATTTCCGTTCCCGGCTAGGGTTAGGGTTAGGGAACGGCAAGGCTTAGGGCACAGGTGAGGGTACGGAAACGTGGGAGGGTCAGGCTACGTGCTGACACACGGGTCAGTGCCAGCGTACGGGACAGGAGTAGAGTACGGTGTAAGGTAAGGTGTAGGGCTGGTGGTGGGTTTGTATTCCGGGCTAGGGTTAGGGTTAGGGAACGGCAAGGTTTAGGGCACAGGTGAGGGCACGGAAACGTGGGAGGGTCAGGCTACGTGCTGACGCACGGTTCAGTGCCAGCGTACGGGCCAGGAGCAGGGTACGGCGTAAGTTAAGGTGTAGGGCTTTGGTTGATTTCCGTTCCAGGCTAGGGTTAGGGTTAGGGAATGGCAAGGCTTAGGGCATATGTGAGGGTACGGAAACGTGGGAGGGTCGGGCTACGTGCTGACGCACGGGTCAGTGCAGGCGTACGGGCCAGGAGTAGGCAACGGCGTAGGATAAAGTGTAGGGCTGGAGGTGGATTTGCGTTCCGGGCTAGGGTTAGGGTTAGGGAACGGCAAGGCTTAGGGCACAAGTGAGGATACGGAAACGTGGGAGGGTGAGGCTACGTGCTGACGCATGGGTACGTGCCAGCATACAGGCCAGGAGTAGGCAACGGCGTAAGGTAAGGTTTAGGGCTGGTGGTGGGTTTCCATTCCGGGATAGGGTTAGGGTTAGGGAACGGCAAGGCTTAGGGCACAGGTGAGGGTACGGAAACGTGGGAGGGTCAGGCTACATGCTGACGCACGTGTCAGTGCCAGCGTACGGGTCAGGAGTAGGGTACGGCGTAAGGTAAGTTGTAGGGCTGGTGGTGGGTTTCTATTCCGGGCTAAGGTTAGGGTTAGGGAACGGCAAGGCTTAGGGCACAGGTGAGGTTACGGAAACGTGGGAGGGTCAGGCTACGTGCTGATGCACGGTTCAGTGCCAGCGTACTGGCCAGGAATAGGGTACGGTGTAAGGTAAGGTGTAGGGCTGGTGGTGGGTTTCCGTTCCGGGCTAGGGATAGGGCAAGGGAACGGCAAGGCTTATGGCACAGGAGAGGGTACGGAAATGTGGGAGGGTCAGGCTACCTGCTGACGCACGTGTCAGTGCCAGCGTACGGGCCAGGAGTAGGCAACGGCGTAAGGTAAGGTGTAGGGCTGGTGGTTGTTTTCTGTGCCAGGCTAGGGTTAGGGTGAGTGAACGGCAAGGCTTACGGCACATGTGAGGGTACGGAAACGTGGGAGGGCCGGGCTACGTGCTGACGCACGGGTCAGTGCCAGCGTACTGGCCAGGAGAAGGCAGCGGCGTAGGGTAAAGTGTAAGGCTGGTGGTGGGTTTGCGTTCCGGGCTAGGGTTAGGGTTAGGGAACGGCAAGGCTTAGGGCACAGGTGAGGGTACGGAAACGTGGGAGGGTCAGGCTACGTGCTGACGCACGGGTCAGTGCCAGCGTACCGGTCAGGAGTATGGTACGGCTTAAGGTAAGGTGTAGGGCTGGTGGTGGGTTTCTATTCCGGGCTAGGGTTAGGGTTAGGGAACGGCAAGGCTTAGGGCACAGGTGAGGGTACGGAAACGTGGGAGGGTCAGGCTACATGCTGACGCACGTGTCAGTGCCAGCGTACGGGTCAGGAGTAGGGTACGGCGTAAGGTAAGTTGTAGGGCTGGTGGTGGGTTTCTATTCCGGGCTAAGGTTAGGGTTAGGGAACGGCAAGGCTTAGGGCACAGGTGAGGGTACGGAAACGTGGGAGGGTCAGGCTACGTGCTGACACACGGGTCAGTGCCAGCGTACGGGACAGAAGTAGATTACGGCGTAAGGTAAGGTGTAGGCCTGGTGGTGGGTTTGTATTCCGGGCTAGGGTTAGGGTTAGGGAACGGCAAGGTTTAGGGCACAGGTGAGGGCACGGAAACGTGGGAGGGTCAGGCTACGTGCTGACGCACGGTTCAGTGCCAGCGTACGGGCCAGGAGCAGGGTACGGCGTAAGTTAAGGTGTAGGGCTTTGGTTGATTTCCGTTCCAGGCTAGGGTTAGGGTTAGGGAATGGCAAGGCTTAGGGCATATGTGAGGGTACGGAAACGTGGGAGGGTCGGGCTACGTGCTGACGCACGGGTCAGTGCCAGCGTACGGGCCAGGAGTAGGCAACGGCGTAGGATAAAGTGTAGGGCTGGAGGTGGATTTGCATTCTGGGCTAGGGTTAGGGTTAGGGAACGGCAAGACTTAGGGCACAGGTGAGGGTACGGAAACGTGGGAGGGTGAGGCTACGTGCTGACGCATGGGTACGTGCCAGCATACAGGCCAGGAGTAGGCAACGGCGTAAGGCAAGGTGAAGGGCTTGTGGTTGATTTCCGTTCCCGGCTAGGGTTAGGGTTAGGGAACGGCAAGGCTTAGGGCACAGGTGAGGGTTTGGAAACGTGGGAGGGTCAGGCTACGTGCTGACACACGGGTCAGTGCCAGCGTACGGGCCAGGAGTAGGCAAGGGCGTAGGATAAAGTGTACGGCTGGTGGTGGATTTGCGTTCAGGGCTAGGGTTAGGGTTAGGAAACGGCAAGGCTTAGGGCACAGGTGAGGGTTCGGAAACGTGGGAGGGTCAGGCTACGTGCTGACGCACGGGTCAGTGCCAGAGTACAGGCCAGGAGTAGGCAACGGCGTAGGGTAAGGTGTAGGGCTGGTGGTGGGTTTCCATTCCGGGCTAGGGTTAGGGTTAGGGAACGGCAAGGCTTAGGGCACAGGTGAGGGTACGGAAACGTGGGAGGGTCAGGCTACGTGCTGACTCACGGTTCAGTGCCAGCGTACGGGCCAGGAATAGGGTACGGCGTAAGGTAAGGTGTAGGGCTGGTGGTGGGTTTCTATTCCGGGCTAGGGTTAGGGTTAGGGAACGGCAAGGTTTAGGTCACAGGTGAGGGCATGGAAACGTGGGAGGGTCAGGCTACGTGCTGACGCTCGGTTCAGTGCCAGCGTACGGGCCAGGAGCAGGGTACGGCGTAAGTCAAGGTGTAGGGCTTTGATTGATTTCCGTTCCAGGCTAGGGTTAGGGTTAGGGAACGGCAAGGCTTAGGGCACATGGGAGGGTACGGAAACGTGGGAGGGTCGGGCTACGTGCTGACGCACGGGTCAGTGCCAGCGAACGGGCCAGAGTAGGCAACGGCGTAGGATAAAGTGTAGGACTGGAGGTGGATTTGCGTTCTGGGCTAGGGTTAGGGTTAGGGAACGGCAAGGCTTAGGGCACAGGTGAGGGTACGGAAACGTGGGAGGGTGAGCGTACGTGCTGACGCACGCGTCCGTGCCAGCATACAGGCCAGGAGTAGGCAACGGCGTAAGGTAAGGTGAAGGGCTTGTGGTTGATTTCCGTTCCCGGCTAGGGTTAGGGTTAGGGAACGGCAAGGCTTAGGGCACAGGTGAGTGTATGGAAACGTGGGAGGGTCAGGCTACGTGCTGACGCATGGGTCAGTGCCAGTGTACGGGCCAGGAGTAGGCAACGGCGTAGGATAATGTGTACGGCTGGTGGTGGATTTGCGTTCAGGGCTAGGGTTAGGGTTAGGGAACGGCAAGGCTTAGGGCACAGGTCAGGGTACGGAAACGCGGGAGGGTAAGTCTACGTGCTGATGCAGGGGTCAGTGCCAGAGTACAGGCCAGGAGTAGGCAACGGCGTAGGGTAAGGTGTAGGGCTGGTGGTGGGTTTCCATTCCGGGCTAGGGTTAGGGTTAGGGAACGGCAAGGCTTAGGGCACAGGTGAGGGTACGGAAACGTGGGAGGGTCAGGCTACGTGCTGACGCACGGGTCAGTGCCAGCGTACGGGCCAGGAGTAGGCAACGGCGTAAGGTAAGATGTAGGGCTGGTGGTTGGTTTCCTTTCCAGGCTAGGGTTAGTGTTAGGGAACGGCAAGGCTTAGGGCACAGGTTAGGGTACGGAAACGCGGGAGGGTAAGGCTACGTGCTGATGCACGGATCAGTGCCAGAGTACAAGCCAGGAGTAGGCAACGGCGTAGGGTAAAGTGTAGGGATGGTGGTGGGTTTCTGTTCCGGGCTAGTGTTAGGGTTAGAGAATGGCAAGGCTTAGGGCACAGGTGAGGGTACGGAAACGTGGGTGGGTCAGGCTACGTGCTGGCGCACGGGTCAGTGCCAGCGTACGGGCCAGGAGTAGGCAACGGCGTAAGGTAAGGTGTAGGGCTGGTGGTTGGTTTCCGTTCCAGGCTAGGGTTACGGTTATGGAACGGCAAGGCTTAGGGCACAGGTGAGGGTACGGAAACGTGGGAGGGTCGGGCTACGTGCTGACGCACGGGTTAGTGCCAGCGTACGGGCCAGGAGTAGGCAACGGCGTTGGATAAAGTGTAGGGCTGGTGGTGGGTTTCCATTCCGGGCTAGGGTTAGGGTTAGGGAACGGCAAGGCTTAGGGCACAGGTGAGGGCACGGAAACGTGGGAGGGTCAGGCTACGTGCTGATGCACGGGTCAGTGCCAGAGTACAGGCCAGGAGTAGGCAACGGCGTAGGGTAAGGTGTAGGGCTGGTGGTGGTTTTCCATTCCTGGCTAGGGTTAGGGTTAGGGAACGGCAAGGCTTAGGGCACAGGTGAGGGTACGGAAACGTGGGAGGGTCAGGCTACGTGCTGACTCACGGTTCAGTGCCAGCGTACGGGCCAGGAATAGGGTACGGCTTAAGGTAAGGTGTAGGGCTGGTGGTGGGTTTCTATTCCGGGCTAGGGTTAGGGTTAGGGAACGGCAAGGTTTAGGTCACAGGTGAGGGCATGGAAACGTGGGAGGGTCAGGCTACGTGCTGACGCTCGGTTCAGTGCCAGCGTACGGGCCAGGAGCAGGGTACGGCGTAAGTTAAGGTGTAGGGCTTTGGTTGATTTCCGTTCCAGGCTAGGGTTAGGGTTAGGGAACGGCAAGGCTTAGGGCACATGGGAGGGTATGGAAACGTGGGAGGGTCGGGCTACGTGCTGACGCACGGGTCAGTGCCAGCGTACGGGCCAGGAGTAGGCAACGGCGTAGGATAAAGTGTAGGACTGGAGTTGGATTTGCGTTCTGGGCTAGGGTTAGGGTTAGGGAACGGCAAGGCTTAGGGCACAGGTGAGGGTACGGAAACGTGGGATGGTGAGCCTACGTGCTGACGCACGGGTCCGTGCTAGCATACAGGCCAGGAGTAGGCAACGGCGTAAGGTAAGGTGAAGGGCTTGTGGTTGATTTCCGTTCCCGGCTAGGGTTAGGGTTAGGGAACGGCAAGGCTTAGGGCACAGGTGAGTGTATGGAAACGTGGGAGGGTCAGGCTACGTGCTGACGCACGGGTCAGTGCCAGCGTACGGGCCAGGAGTAGGCAACGGCGTAGGATAAAGTGTACGGCTGGTGGTGGATTTGCGTTCAGGGCAAGGGTTAGGGTTAGGGAACGGCAAGGCTTAGGGCACAGGTCAGGGTACGGAAACGCGGGAGGGTAAGTCTACGTGCTGATGCACGGGTCAGTGCCAGAGTACAGGCCAGGTGTAGGCAACGGCGTAGGGTAAGGTGTAGGGCTGGTGGTGGTTTTCCATTCCGGGCTAGGGTTAGGGATAGGGAACGGCAAGGCTTAGGGCACAGGTGAGGGTACGGAAACGTGGGAGGGTCAGGCTACGTGCTGACGCACGGGTCAGTGCCAGCGTACGGGCCAGGAGTAGGCAACGGCGTAAGGTAAGATGTAGGGCTGGTGGTTGGTTTCCTTTCCAGGCTAGGGTTAGTGTTAGGGAACGGCAAGGCTTAGGGCACAGGTTAGGGTACGGAAACGCGGGAGGGTAAGGCTACGTGCTGATGCACGGATCAGTGCCAGAGTACAAGCCAGGAGTAGGCAACGGCGTAGGGTAAAGTGTAGGGATGGTGGTGGGTTTCTGTTCCGGGCTAGTGTTAGGGTTAGAGAATGGCAAGGCTTAGGGCACAGGTGAGGGTACGGAAACGTGGGTGGGTCAGGCTACGTGCTGACGCACGGGTCAGTGCCAGCGTACGGGCCAGGAGTAGGCAACGGCGTAAGGTAAGGTGTAGGGCTGGTGGTTGGTTTCCGTTCCAGGCTAGGGTTACGGTTATGGAACGGCAAGGCTTAGGGCACAGGTGAGGGTACGGAAACGTGGGAGGGTTCGGCTACATGCTGACGCACGGGTTAGTGCCAGCGTACGGGCCAGGAGTAGGCAACGGCGTTGGATAAAGTGTAGGGCTGGTGGTGGGTTTCCATTCCGGGCTAGGGTTAGGGTTAGGGAACTGCAAGGCTTAGGGCACAGGTGAGGGTACGGAAACGTGGGAGGGTCAGGCTACGTGCTGACTCACGGTTCACTGCCAGCGTACGGGCCAGGAATAGGGTACGGCGTAAGGTAAGGTGTAGGGCTGGTGGTGGGTTTCTATTCCGGGCTAGGGTTAGGGTTAGGGAACGGCAAGGTTTAGGTCACAGGTGAGGGCATGGAAACGTGGGAGGGTCAGGCTACGTGCTGACGCTCGGTTCAGTGCCAGCGTACGGGCCAGGAGCAGGGTACGGCGTAAGTTAAGGTGTAGGGCTTTGGTTGATTTCCGTTCCAGGCTAGGGTTAGGGTTAGGGAACGGCAAGGCTTAGGGCACAGGTGAGCGTACGGAAACGTGGGTGGGTCAGGCTACGTGCTGACGCACGGGTCAGTGCCAGCGTACGGGCCAGGAGTAGGCAACGGCGTAAGGTAAGGTGTAGGGCTGGTGGTTGGTTTCCGTTCCAGGCTAGGGTTACGGTTATGGAACGGCAAGGCTTAGGGCACAGGTGAGGGTACGGAAACGTGGGAGGATCGGGCTACGTGCTGACGCACGGGTTAGTGCCAGCGTACGGGCCAGGAGTAGGCAACGGCGTTGGATAAAGTGTAGGGCTGGTGGTGGGTTTCCATTCCGGGCTAGGGTTAGGGTTAGGGAACGGCAAGGCTTAGGGCACAGGTGAGGGTACGGAAACGTGGGAGGGTCAGGCTACGTGCTGACACACGGGTCAGTGCCAGCGTACGGGACAGGAGTAGAGTACGGTGTAAGGTAAGGTGTAGGGCTGGTGGTGGGTTTGTATTCCGGGCTAGGGTTAGGGTTAGGGAACGGCAAGGTTTAGGGCACAGGTGAGGGCACGGAAACGTGGGAGGGTCAGGCTACGTGCTGACGCACGGTTCAGTGCCAGCGTACGGGCCAGGAGCAGGGTACGGCGTAAGTTAAGGTGTAGGGCTTTGGTTGATTTCCGTTCCAGGCTAGGGTTAGGGTTAGGGAATGGCAAGGCTTAGGGCATATGTGAGGGTACGGAAACGTGGGAGGGTCGGGCTACGTGCTGACGCACGGGTCAGTGCAGGCGTACGGGCCAGGAGTAGGCAACGGCGTAGGATAAAGTGTAGGGCTGGAGGTGGATTTGCGTTCTGGGCTAGGGTTAGGGTTAGGGAACGGCAAGGCTTAGGGCACAAGTGAGGATACGGAAACGTGGGAGGGTGAGGCTACGTGCTGACGCATGGGTACGTGCCAGCATACAGGCCAGGAGTAGGCAACGGCGTAAGGTAAGGTTTAGGGCTGGTGGTGGGTTTCCATTCCGGGATAGGGTTAGGGTTAGGGAACGGCAAGGCTTAGGGCACAGGTGAGGGTACGGAAACGTGGGAGGGTCAGGCTACATGCTGACGCACGTGTCAGTGCCAGCGTACGGGTCAGGAGTAGGGTACGGCGTAAGGTAAGTTGTAGGGCTGGTGGTGGGTTTCTATTCCGGGCTAAGGTTAGGGTTAGGGAACGGCAAGGCTTAGGGCACAGGTGAGGTTACGGAAATGTGGGAGGGTCAGGCTACGTGCTGATGCACGGTTCAGTGCCAGCGTACTGGCCAGGAATAGGGTACGGTGTAAGGTAAGGTGTAGGGCTGGTGGTGGGTTTCCGTTCCGGGCTAGGGATAGGGCAAGGGAACGGCAAGGCTTATGGCACAGGAGAGGGTACGGAAATGTGGGAGGGTCAGGCTACCTGCTGACGCACGTGTCAGTGCCAGCGTACGGGCCAGGAGTAGGCAACGGCGTAAGGTAAGGTGTAGGGCTGGTGGTTGTTTTCTGTGCCAGGCTAGGGTTAGGGTGAGTGAACGGCAAGGCTTACGGCACATGTGAGGGTACGGAAACGTGGGAGGGCCGGGCTACGTGCTGACGCACGGGTCAGTGCCAGCGTACTGGCCAGGAGAAGGCAGCGGCGTAGGGTAAAGTGTAAGGCTGGTGGTGGGTTTGCGTTCCGGGCTAGGGTTAGGGTTAGGGAACGGCAAGGCTTAGGGCACAGGTGAGGGTACGGAAACGTGGGAGGGTCAGGCTACGTGCTGACGCACGGGTCAGTGCCAGCGTACCGGTCAGGAGTATGGTACGGCTTAAGGTAAGGTGTAGGGCTGGTGGTGGGTTTCTATTCCGGGCTAGGGTTAGGGTTAGGGAACGGCAAGGCTTAGGGCACAGGTGAGGGTACGGAAACGTGGGAGGGTCAGGCTACGTGCTGACTCACAGTTCAGTGCCAGCGTACGGGCCAGGAATAGGGTACGGCGTAAGGTAAGGTGTAGGGCTGGTGGTGGGTTTCTATTCCGGGCTAGGGTTAGGGTTAGGGAACGGCAAGGTTTAGGTCACAGGTGAGGGCATGGAAACGTGGGAGGGTCAGGCTACGTGCTGACGCTCGGTTTAGTGCCAGCGTACGGGCCAGGAGCAGGGTACGGCGTAAGTTAAGGTGTAGGGCTTTTGTTGATTTCCGTTCCAGGCTAGGGTTAGGGTTAGGGAACGGCAAGGCTTAGGGCACATGGGAGGGTACGGAAACGTGGGAGGGTCGGGCTACGTGCTGACGCACGGGTCAGTGCCAGCGTACGGGCCAGGAGTAGGCAACGGCGTAGGATAAATTGTAGGACTGGAGGTGGATTTGCGTTCTGGGCTAGGGTTAGGGTTAGGGAACGGCAAGGCTTAGGGCACAGGTGAGGGTACGGAAACGTGGGAGGGTGAGCCTACGTGCTGACGCACGGGTCCGTGCCAGCATACAGGCCAGGAGTAGGCAACGGCGTAAGGTAAGGTGAAGGGCTTGTGGTTGATTTCCGTTCCCGGCTAGGGTTAGGGTTAGGGAACGGCAAGGCTTAGGGCACAGGTGAGTGTATGGAAATGTGGGAGGGTCAGGCTACGTGCTGACGCACGGGTCAGTGCCAGCGTACGGGCCAGGAGTAGGCAACGGCGTAGGATAAAGTGTACGGCTGGTGGTGGATTTGCGTTCAGGGCTAGGGTTAGGGTTAGGGAACGGCAAGGCTTAGGGCACAGGTCAGGGTACGGAAACGCGGGAGGGTAAGTCTACGTGCTGATGCACGGGTCAGTGCCAGAGTACAGGCCAGGAGTAGGCAACGGCGTAGGGTAAGGTGTAGGGCTGGTGGTGGGTTTCCATTCCGGGCTAGGGTTAGGGTTAGGGAACGGCAAGGCTTAGGGCACAGGTGAGGGTACAGAAACGTGGGAGGGTCAGGCTACGTGCTGACGCATGGGTCAGTGCCAGCGTACGGGCCAGGAGTAGGCAACGGCGTAAGGTAAGATGTAGGGCTGGTGGTTTGTTTCCTTTCCAGGCTAGGGTTAGTGTTAGGGAACGGCAAGGCTTAGGGCACAGGTTAGGGTACGGAAACGCGGGAGGGTAAGGCTACGTGCTGATGCACGGATCAGTGCCAGAGTACAAGCCAGGAGTAGGCAACGGCGTAGGGTAAAGTGTAGGGATGGTGGTGGGTTTCTGTTCCGGGCTAGTGTTAGGGTTAGAGAATGGCAAGGCTTAGGGCACAGGTGAGGGTACGGAAACGTGGGTGGGTCAGGCTACGTGCTGACGCATGGGTCAGTGCCAGCGTACGGGCCAGGAGTAGGCAACGGCGTAAGGTAAGGTGTAGGGCTGGTGGTTGGTTTCCGTTCCAGGCTAGGGTTACGGTTATGGAACGGCAAGGCTTAGGGCACAGGTGAGGGTACGGAAACGTGGGAGGGTCGGGCTACGTGCTGACGCACGGGTTAGTGCCAGCGTACGGGCCAGGAGTAGGCAACGGCGTTGGATAAAGTGTAGGGCTGGTGGTGGGTTTCCATTCCGGGCTAGGGTTAGGGTTAGGGAACGGCAAGGCTTAGGGCACAGGTGAGGGTACGGAAACGGGGGAGGGTCAGGCTACGTGCTGACACACGGGTCAGTGCCAGCGTACGGGACAGGAGTAGAGTACGGCGTAAGGTAAGGTGTAGGGCTGGTGGTGGGTTTGTATTCCGGGCTAGGGTTAGGGTTAGGGAACGGCAAGGTTTAGGGCACAGGTGAGGGCACGGAAACGTGGGAGGGTCAGGCTACGTGCTGACGCACGGTTCAGTGCCAGCGTACGGGCCAGGAGCAGGGTACGGCGTAAGTTAAGGTGTAGGGCTTTGGTTGATTTCCGTTCCAGGCTAGGGTTAGGGTTAGGGAATGGCAAGGCTTAGGGCATATGTGAGGGTACGGAAACGTGGGAGGGTCGGGCTACGTGCTGACGCACGGGTCAGTGCCAGCGTACGGGCCAGGAGTAGGCAACGGCGTAGGATAAAGTGTAGGGCTGGAGGTGGATTTGCGTTCTGGGCTAGGGTTAGGGTTAGGGAACGGCAAGGCTTAGGGCACAGGTGAGGGTACGGAAACGTGGGAGGGTGAGGCTACGTGCTGACGCATGGGTCCGTGCCAGCATACAGGCCAGGAGTAGGCAACGGCGTAAGGTAAGGTGAAGGGCTTGTGGTTGATTTCCGTTCCCGGCTAGGGTTAGGGTTAGGGAACGGCAAGGCTTAGGGCACAGGTGAGGGTATGGAAACGTGGGAGGGTCAGGCTACGTGCTGACACACGGGTCAGTGCCAGCGTACGGGCCAGGAGTAGGCAACGGCGTAGGATAAAGTGTACGGCTGGTGGTGGATTTGCGTTCAGGGCTAGGGTTATGGTTAGGAAACGGCAAGGCTTAGGGTACAATTCAGGGTACGGAAACGCGGGAGGGTCAGGCTACGTGCTGATGCACGGGTCAGTGCCAGAGTACAGGCCAGGAGTAGGCAACGGCGTAGGGTAAGGTGTAGGGCTGGTGGTGGGTTTCCATTCCTGGCTAGGGTTAGGGTTAGGGAACGGCAAGGCTTAGGGCACAGGTGAGGGTACGGAAACGTGGGAGGGTCAGGCTACGTGCTGACTCACAGTTCAGTGCCAGCGTACGGGCCAGGAATAGGGTACGGCTTAAGGTAAGGTGTAGGGCTGGTGGTGGGTTTCTATTCCGGGCTAGGGTTAGGGTTAGGGAACGGCAAGGTTTAGGTCACAGGTGAGGGCATGGAAACGTGGGACGGTCAGGCTACGTGCTGACGCTCGGTTCAGTGCCAGCGTACGGGCCAGGAGCAGGGTACGGCGTAAGTTAAGGTGTAGGGCTTTGGTTGATTTCCGTTCCAGGCTAGGGTTAGGGTTAGGGAACGGCAAGGCTTAGGGCACATGGGAGGGTACGGAAACGTGGGAGGGTCGGGCTACGTGCTGACGCACGGGTCAGTGCCAGCGTACGGGCCAGGAGTAGGCAACGGCGTAGGATAAAGTGTAGGACTGGAGGTGGATTTGCGTTCTGGGCTAGGGTTAGGGTTAGGGAACGGCAAGGCTTAGGGCACAGGTGAGGGTACGGAAACGTGGGAGGGTGAGCCTACGTGCTGACGCACAGGTCCGTGCCAGCATACAGGCCAGGAGTAGGCAACGGCGTAAGGTAAGGTGAAGGGCTTGTGGTTGATTTCCGTTACCGGCTAGGATTAGGGTTAGGGAACGGCAAGGCTTAGGGCACAGGTGAGTGTATGGAAACGTGGGAGGGTCAGGCTACGTGCTGACGCACGGGTCAGTGCCAGCGTACGGGCCAGGAGAAGGCAACGGCGTAGGATAAAGTGTACGGCTGGTGGTGGATTTGCGTTCAGGGCTAGGGTTAGGGTTAGGGAACGGCAAGGCTTAGGGCACAGGTCAGGGTACGGAAACGCGGGAGGGTAAGTCTACGTGCTGATGCACGGGTCAGTGCCAGAGTACAGGCCAGGAGTAGGCAACGGCGTAGGCTAAGGTGTAGGGCTGGTGGTGGTTTTCCATTCCGGGCTAGGGTTAGGGATAGGGAACGGCAAGGCTTAGGGCACAGGTGAGGGTACGGAAACGTGGGAGGGTCAGGCTACGTGCTGACGCACGGGTCAGTGCCAGCGTACGGGCCAGGAGTAGGCAACGGCGTAAGGTAAGATGTAGGGCTGGTGGTTGGTTTCCTTTCCAGGCTAGGGTTAGTGTTAGGGAACGGCAAGGCTTAGGGCACAGGTTAGGGTACGGAAACGTGGGAGGGTAAGGCTACGTGCTGATGCACGGATCAGTGCCAGAGTACAAGCCAGGAGTAGGCAACGGCGTAGGGTAAAGTGTAGGGATGGTGGTGGGTTTCTGTTCCGGGCTAGTGTTAGGGTTAGAGAATGGCAAGGCTTAGGGCACAGGTGAGGGTACGGAAACGTGGGTGGGTCAGGCTACGTGCTGACGCACGGGTCAGTGCCAGCGTGCGGGCCAGGAGTAGGCAACGGCGTAAGGTAAGGTTTAGGGCTGGTGGTTGGTTTCCGTTCCAGGCTAGGGTTACGGTTATGGAACGGCAAGGCTTAGGGCACAGGTGAGGGTACGGAAACGTGGGAGGGTCGGGCTACATGCTGACGCACGGGTTAGTGCCAGCGTACGTGCCAGGAGTAGGCAACGGCGTTGGATAAAGTGTAGGGCTGGTGGTGGGTTTCCATTCCGGGCTAGGGTTAGGGTTAGGGAACTGCAAGGCTTAGGGCACAAGTGAGGGTACGGAAACGTGGGAGGGTCAGGCTACGTGCTGACTCACGGTTCAGTGCCAGCGTACGGGCCAGGAATAGGGTACGGCGTAAGGTAAGGTGTAGGGCTGGTGGTGGGTTTCTATTCCGGGCTAGGGTTAGGGTTAGGGAACGGCAAGGTTTAGGTCACAGGTGAGGGCATGGAAACGTGGGAGGGTCAGGCTACGTGCTGACGCTCGGTTCAGTGCCAGCGTACGGGCCAGGAGCAGGGTACGGCGTAAGTTAAGGTGTAGGGCTTTGGTTGATTTCCGTTCCAGGCTAGGGTTAGGGTTAGGGAACGGCAAGGCTTAGGGCACAGGTGAGCGTACGGAAACGTGGGTGGGTCAGGCTACGTGCTGACGCACAGGTCAGTGCCAGCGTACGGGCCAGGAGTAGGCAACGGTGTAAGGTAAGGTGTAGGGCTGGTGGTTGGTTTCCGTTCCAGGCTAGGGTTACGGTTATGGAACGGCAAGGCTTAGGGCACAGGTGAGGGTACGGAAACGTGGGAGGGTCGGGCTACGTGCTGACGCACGGGTTAGTGCCAGCGTACGGGCCAGGAGTAGGCAACGGCGTTGGATAAAGTGTAGGGCTGGTGGTGGGTTTCCATTCCGGGGTAGGGTTAGGGTTAGGGAACGGCAAGGCTTAGGGCACAGGTGAGGGTACGGAAACGTGGGAGGGTCAGGCTACGTGCTGACACATGGGTCAGTGCCAGCGTACGGGACAGGAGTAGAGTACGGCGTAAGGTAAGGTGTAGGTCTGGTGGTGGGTTTGTATTCCGGGCTAGGGTTAGGGTTAGGGAACGGCAAGGTTTAGGGCACAGGTGAGGGCACGGAAACGTGGGAGGGTCAGGCTACGTGCTGACGCACGGTTCAGTGCCAGCGTACGGGCCAGGAGCAGGGTACGGCGTAAGTTAAGGTGTAGGGCTTTGGTTGATTTCCGTTCCAGGCTAGGGTTAGGGTTAGGGAATGGCAAGGCTTAGGGCATATGTGAGGGTACGGAAACGTGGGAGGGTCGGGCTACGTGCTGACGCACGGGTCAGTGCCAGCGTACGGGCCAGGAGTAGGCAACGGCGTAGGATAAAGTGTAGGGCTGGAGGTGGATTTGCGTTCTGGGCTAGGGTTAGGGTTAGGGAACGGCAAGGCTTAGGGCACAAGTGAGGGTACGGAAACGTGGGAGGGTGAGGCTACGTGCTGACGCATGGGTACGTGCCAGCATACAGGCCAGGAGTAGGCAACGGCGTAAGGTAAGGTGAAGGGCTTGTGGTTGATTTCCGTTCCCGGCTAGGGTTAGGGTTAGGGAACGGCAAGGCTTAGGGCACAGGTGAGGGTATGGAAACGTGGGAGGGTCAGGCTACGTGCTGACACACGTGTCAGTGCCAGCGTACGTGTCAGGAGTAGGGTACGGCGTAGGATAAAGTGTACGGCTGGTTGTGGATTTGCGTTCAGGGCTAGGGTTAGGGTTAGGAAACGGCAAGGCTTAGGGCACAGGTCAGGGTACGGAAACGCGGGAGGGTAAGGCTACGTGCTGATGCACGGGTCAGTGCCAGAGTACAGGCCAGGAGTAGGCAACGGCGTAGGGTAAGGTGTAGGGCTGGTGGTGGGTTTCCATTCCGGGATAGGGTTAGGGTTAGGGAACGGCAAGGCTTAGGGCACAGGTGAGGGTACGGAAAAGTGGGAGGGTCAGGCTACATGCTGACGCACGTGTCAGTGCCAGCGTACGTGTCAGGAGTAGGGTACGGCGTAAGGTAAGTTTTAGGGCTGGTGGTGGGTTTCTATTCCGGGCTAGGGTTAGGGTTAGGGAACGGCAAGGCTTAGGGCACAGGTGAGGTTACGGAAACGTGGGAGGGTCAGGCTACGTGCTGATGCACGGTTCAGTGCCAGCGTACTGGCCAGGAATAGGGTACGGTGTAAGGTAAGGTGTAGGGCTGGTGGTGGGTTTCCGTTCCGGGCTTGGGTTAGGGTAAGGGAACGGCAAGGCTTATGGCACAGGAGAGGGTACGGAAATGTGGGAGGGTCAGGCTACCTGCTGACGCACGTGTCAGTGCCAGCGTACGGGCCAGGAGTAGGCAACGGCGTAAGGTAAGGTGTAGGGCTGGTGGTTGTTTTCTGTGCCAGGCTAGGGTTAGGGTGAGTGAACGGCAAGGCTTAGGGCACATGTGAGGGTACAGAAACGTGGGAGGGTCGGGCTACGTGCTGACGCACGGGTCAGTGCCAGCGTACTGGCCAGGAGAAGGCAGCGGCGTAGGGTAAAGTGTAAGGCTGGTGGTGGGTTTGCGTTCCGGGATAGGGTTAGGGTTAGGGAACGGCAAGGCTTAGGGCACAGGTGAGGGTACGGAAACGTGGGAGGGTCAGGCTACGTGCTGACGCACGGGTCAGTGCCAGCGTATGGGTCAGGAGTATGGTACGGCTTAAGGTAAGGTGTAGGGCTGGTGGTGGGTTTCTATTCCGGGCTAGGGTTAGGGTTAGGGAACGGCAAGGCTTAGGGCACAGGTGAGGGTACGGAAACGTGGGAGGGTCAGGCTACGTGCTGACTCACGGTTCAGTGCCAGCGTACGGGCCAGGAATAGGGTACGGCGTAAGGTAAGGTGTAGGGCTGGTGGTGGGTTTCTATTCCGGGCTAGGGTTAGGGTTAGGGAACGGCAAGGTTTAGGTCACAGGTGAGGGCATGGAAACGTGGGAGGGTCAGGCTACGTGCTGACGCTCGGTTCAGAGCCAGCGTACGGGCCAGGAGCAGGGTACGGCGTAAGTTAAGGTGTAGGGCTTTGGTTGATTTCCGTTCCAGGCTAGGGTTAGGGTTAGGGAACGGCAAGGCTTAGGGCACATGGGAGGGTACGGAAACGTGGGAGGGTCGGGCTACGTGCTGACGCACGGGTCAGTGCCAGCGTACGGGCCAGGAGTAGGCAACGGCGTAGGATAAAGTGTAGGACTGGAGGTGGATTTGCGTTCTGGGCTAGGGTTAGGGTTAGGGAACGGCAAGGCTTAGGGCACAGGTGAGGGTACGGAAACGTGGGAGGGTGAGCATACGTGCTGACGCACGGGTCCGTGCCAGCATACTGGCCAGGAGCAGGCAACGGCGTAAGGTAAGGTGAAGGGCTTGTGGTTGATTTCCGTTCCCGGCTAGGGTTAGGGTTAGGGAACGGCAAGGCTTAGGGCACAGGTGAGTGTATGGAAACGTGGGAGGGTCAGGCTACGTGCTGACGCACGGGTCAGTGCCAGCGTACGGGCCAGGAGTAGGCAACGGCGTAGGATAAAGTGTACGGCTGGTGGTGGATTTGCGTTCAGGGCTAGGGTTAGGGTTAGGGAACGGCAAGGCTTAGGGCACAGGTCAGGGTACGGAAACGCGGGAGGGTAAGTCTACGTGCTGATGCACAGGTCAGTGCCAGAGTACAGGCCAGGAGTTGGCAACGGCGTAGGGTAAGGTGTAGGGCTGGTGGTGGGTTTCCATTCCGGGCTACGGTTAGGGTTAGGGAACGGCAAGGCTTAGGGCACAGGTGAGGGTACGGAAACGTGGGAGGGTCAGGCTACGTGCTGACGCACGGGTCAGTGCCAGCGTACGGGCCAGGAGTAGGCAACGGCGTAAGGTAAGATGTAGGGCTGGTGGTTGGTTTCCTTTCCAGGCTAGGGTTAGTGTTAGGGAACGGCAAGGCTTAGGGCACAGGTTAGGGTACGGAAACGCGGGAGGGTAAGGCTACGTGCTGATGCACGGATCAGTGCCAGAGTACAAGCCAGGAGTAGGCAACGGCGTAGGGTAAAGTGTAGGGATGGTGGTGGGTTTCTGTTCCGGGCTAGTGTTAGGGTTAGAGAATGGCAAGGCTTAGGGCACAGGTGAGGGTACGGAAACGTCGGTGGGTCAGGCTACGTGCTGACGCACGGGTCAGTGCCAGCGTACGGGCCAGGAGTAGGCAACGGCGTAAGGTAAGGTGTAGGGCTGGTGGTTGGTTTCCGTTCCAGGCTAGGGTTACGGTTATGGAACGGCAAGGCTTAGGGCACAGGTGAGGGTACGGAAACGTGGGAGGGTCGGGCTACGTGCTGACGCACGGGTTAGTGCCAGCGTACGGGCCAGGAGTAGGCAACGGCGTTGGATAAAGTGTAGGGCTGGTGGTGGTTTTCCATTCCGGGCTAGGGTTAGGGTTAGGGAACGGCAAGGTTTAGGGCACAGGTGAGGGCACGGAAACGTGGGAGGGTCAGGCTACGTGCTGACGCACGGTTCAGTGCCAGCGTACGGGCCAGGAGCAGGGTACGGCGTAAGTTAAGGTGTAGGGCTTTGGTTGATTTCCGTTCCAGGCTAGGGTTAGGGTTAGGGAATGGCAAGGCTTAGGGCATATGTGAGGGTACGGAAACGTGGGAGGGTCGGGCTACGTGCCGACGCACGGGTCAGTGCCAGCGTACGGGCCAGGAGTAGGCAACGGCGTAGGATAAAGTGTAGGGCTGGAGGTGGATTTGCGTTCTGGGCTAGGGTTAGGGTTAGGGAACGGCAAGGCTTAGGGCACAGGTGAGGGTACGGAAACGTGGGAGGGTGAGGCTACGTGCTGACGCATGGGTCCGTGCCAGCATACAGGCCAGGAGTAGGCAACGGCGTAAGGTAAGGTGAAGGGCTTGTGGTTGATTTCCGTTCCCGGCTAGGGTTAGGGTTAGGGAATGGCAAGGCTTAGGGCACAGGTGAGGGTATGGAAACGTGGGAGGGTCAGGCTACGTGCTGACACACGGGTCAGTGCCAGCGTACGGGCCAGGAGTAGGCAACGGCATAGGATAAAGTGTACGGCTGGTGGTGGATTTGCGTTCAGGTCTAGGGTTAGGGTTAGGAAACGGCAAGGCTTAGGGCACAGGTGAGGTTTCGGAAACGTGGGAGGGTCAGGCTACGTGCTGACGCACGTGTCAGTGCCAGAGTACAGGCCAGGAGTAGTCAACTGCGTAGGGTAAGGTGTAGGGCTGGTGGTGGGTTTCCATTCCGGGCTAGGGTTAGGGTTAGGGAACGGCAAGGCTTAGGGCACAGGTGAGGGTACGGAAACGTGGGAGGGTCAGGCTACGTGCTGACTCACGGTTCAGTGCCAGCGTACGGGCCAGGAATAGGGTACGGCGTAAGGTAAGGTGTAGGGCTGGTGGTGGGTTTCTATTCCGGGCTAGGGTTAGGGTTAGGGAACGGCAAGGTTTAGGTCACAGGTGAGGGCATGGAAACGTGGGAGGGTCAGGCTACGTGCTGACGCTCGGTTCAGTGCCAGCGTACGGGCCAGGCGCAGGGTACGGCGTAAGTTAAGGTGTAGGGCTTTGGTTGATTTCCGTTCCAGGCTAGGGTTAGGGTTAGGGAACGGCAAGGCTTAGGGCACATGGCAGGGTACGGAAACGTGGGAGGGTCGGGCTACGTGCTGACGCACGGGTCAGTGCCACGCCAGCGTACGGGCCAGGAGTAGGCAACGGCGTAGGATAAAGTGTAGGACTGGAGGTGGATTTGCGTTCTGGGCTAGGGTTAGGGTTAGGGAACGGCAAGGCTTAGGGCACAGGTGAGGGTACGGAAACGTGGGAGGGTGAGCCTACGTGCTGACGCACGGGTCCGTGCCAGCATACAGGCCAGGAGTAGGCAACGGCGTAAGGTAAGGTGAAGGGCTTGTGGTTGATTTCCGTTCACGGCTAGGGTTAGGGTTAGGGAACGGCAAGGCTTAGGGCACAGGTGAGTGTATGGAAACGTGGGAGGGTCAGGCTACGTGCTGACGCACGGGTCAGTGCCAGCGTACGGGCCAGGAGTAGGCAACGGCGTAGGATAAAGTGTATGGCTGGTGGTGGATTTGCGTTCAGGGCTAGGGTTAGGGTTAGGGAACGGCAAGGCTTAGGGCACAGGTCAGGGTACGGAAACGCGGGAGGGTAAGTCTACGTGCTGATGCACGGGTCAGTGCCAGAGTACAGGCCAGGAGTAGGCAACGGCGTAGGGTAAGGTGTAGGGCTGGTGGTGGGTTTCCATTCCGGGCTAGGGTTAGGGTTAGGGAACGGCAAGGCTTAGGGCACAGGTGAGGGTACAGAAACGTGGGAGGGTCAGGCTACGTGCTGACGCACGGGTCAGTGCCAGCGTACGGGCCAGGAGTAGGCAACGGCGTAAGGTAAGATGTAGGGCTGGTGGTTGGTTTCCTTTCCAGGCTAGGGTTAGTGTTAGGGAACGGCAAGGCTTAGGGCACAGGTTAGGGTACGGAAACGCGGGAGGGTAAGGCTACGTGCTGATGCACGGATCAGTGCCAGAGTACAAGCCAGGAGTAGGCAACGGCGTAGGGTAAAGTGTAGGGATGGTGGTGGGTTTCTGTTCCGGGCTAGTGTTAGGGTTAGAGAATGGCAAGGCTTAGGGCACAGGTGAGGGTACGGAAACGTGGGTGGGTCAGGCTACGTGCTGACGCACGGGTCAGTGCCAGCGTACGGGCCAGGAGTAGGCAACGGCGTAAGGTAAGGTGTAGGGCTGGTGGTTGGTTTCCGTTCCAGGCTAGGGTTATGGTTATGGAACGGCAAGGCTTAGGGCACAGGTGAGGGTACGGAAACGTGGGAGGGTCGGGCTACGTGCTGACGCACGGGTTAGTGCCAGCGTACGGGCCAGGAGTAGGCAACGGCGTTGGATAAAGTGTAGGGCTGGTGGTGGGTTTCCATTCCGGGCTAGGGTTAGGGTTAGGGAACGGCAAGGCTTAGGGCACAGGTGAGGGTACGGAAACGTGGGAGGGTCAGGCTACGTGCTGACACACGGGTCAGTGCCAGCGTACGGGACAGGAGTAGAGTACGGCGTAAGGTAAGGTGTAGGGCTGGTGGTGGGTTTGTATTCCGGGCTAGGGTTAGGGTTAGGAGACGGCAAGGTTTAGGGCACAGGTGAGGGCACGGAAACGTGGGAGGGTCAGGCTACGTGCTGACGCACGGTTCAGTGCCAGCGTACGGGCCAGGAGCTGGGTACGGCGTAAGTTAAGGTGTAGGGCTTTGGTTGATTTCTGTTCCAGGCTAGTGTTAGGGTTAGGGAATGGCAAGGCTTAGGGCATATGTGAGGGTACGGAAACGTGGGAGGGTCGGGCTACGTGCTGACGCACGGGTCAGTGCCAGCGTACGGGCCAGGAGTAGGCAACGGCGTAGGATAAAGTGTAGGGCTGGAGGTGGATTTGCGTTCTGGGCTAGGGTTAGGGTTAGGGAACGGCAAGGCTTAGGGCACAGGTGAGGGTACGGAAACGTGGGAGGGTGAGGCTACGTGCTGACGCATGGGTCCGTGCCAGCATACAGGCCAGGAGTAGGCAACGGCGTAAGGTAAGGTGAAGGGCTTGTGGTTGATTTCCGTTCCCGGCTAGGGTTAGGGTTAGGGAACGGCAAGGCTTAGGGCACAGGTGAGGGTATGGAAACGTGGGAGGGTCAGGCTACGTGCTGACACACGGGTCAGTGCCAGCGTACGGGCCAGGAGTAGGCAACGGCGTAGGATAAAGTGTACGGCTGGTGGTGGATTTGCGTTCAGGTCTAGGGTTAGGGTTAGGAAACGGAAAGGCTTAGGGCACAGGTGAGGGTTCGGAAACGTGGGAGGGTCAGGCTACGTGCTGACGCACGTGTCAGTGCCAGAGTACAGGCCAGGAGTAGGCAACGGCGTAGGGTAAGGTGTAGGGCTGGTGGTGGGTTTCCATTCCGGGCTAGGGTTAGGGTTAGGGAACGGCAAGGCTTAGGGCACAGGTGAGGGTACGGAAACGTTGGAGGGTCAGGCTACGTGCTGACTCACGGTTCACTGCCAGCGTACGGGCCAGGAATAGGGTACGGCATAAGGTAAGGTGTAGGGCTGGTGGTGGGTTTCTATTCCGGGCTAGGGTTAGGGTTAGGGATCGGCAAGGTTTAGGTCACAGGTGAGGGCATGGAAACGTGGGAGGGTCAGGCTACGTGCTGACGCTCGGTTCAGTGCCAGCGTACGGGCCAGGAGCAGGGTACGGCGTAAGTTAAGGTGTAGGGCTTTGGTTGATTTCCGTTCCAGGCTAGGGTTAGGGTTAGGGAACGGCAAGGCTTAGGGCACATGGGAGGGTACGGAAACGTGGGAGGGTCGGGCTACGTGCTGACGCACGGGTCAGTGCCAGCGTACGGGCCAGGAGTAGGCAAAGGCGTAGGATAAAGTGTAGGACTGGAGGTGGATTTGCGTTCTGGGCTAGGGTTAGCGTTAGGGAACGGCAAGGCTTAGGGCACAGGTGAGGGTACGGAAACGTGGGAGGGTGAGCCTACGCGCTGACGCGCGGGTCCGTGCCAGCATACAGGCCAGGAGTAGGCAACGGCGTAAGGGAAGGTGAAGGGCTTGTGGTTGATTTCCGTTCCCGGCTAGGGTTAGGGTTAGGGAACGGCAAGGCTTAGGGCACAGGTGAGTGTATGGAAACGTGGGAGGGTCAGGCTACGTGCTGACGCACGGGTCAGTGCCAGCGTACGGGCCAGGAGTAGGCAACGGCGTAGGATAAAGTGTACGGCTGGTGGTGGATTTGCGTTCAGGGCTAGGGTTAGGGTTAGGGAACGGCAAGGCTTAGGGCACAGGTCAGGGTACGGAAACGCGGGAGGGTAAGTCTACGTGCTGATGCACGGGTCAGTGCCAGAGTACAGGCCAGGAGTAGGCAACGGCGTAGGGTAAGGTGTAGGGCTGGTGGTGGGTTTCCATTCCGGGCTACGGTTAGGGTTAGGGAACGGCAAGGCTTAGGGCACAGGTGAGGGTACGGAAACGTGGGAGGGTCAGGCTACGTGCTGACGCACGGGTCAGTGCCAGCGTACGGGCCAGGAGTAGGCAACGGCGTAAGGTAAGATGTAGGGCTGGTGGTTGGTTTCCTTTCCAGGCTAGGGTTAGTGTTAGGGAACGGCAAGGCTTAGGGCACAGGTTAGGGTACGGAAACGCGGGA